>NC_141036.1:38605000-38755000 GCF_052040795.2 Danio rerio | reverse complement strand
TTTAATTTAGATTATCTAGTCGCTGTTGAAATGTTTAGAGCAATGTAGCCCATTTTCTTGCTTTTTATGATATTTAATATGCATCTGAAATGTCTGAAAGGGTGTCTTTTCAGTATAACAACTGTTATTGGGTGTAAGCAGTTATATTAGCAAGAAAATGTTTTAAATGAACTCAACTTTGTTAAAATGTCCCTGTCTAAAGGTTTTCATATACAGTTGAAGTTAGAACTATTAACCCCACCCACCCCCCCCCAACCACAACCCAACCCCCCACACCCAACCCCCCAACCGACCACTATGAATTTATTTATTGTTTTTACTTATTTCCCAAATTATGTTTAACAGGGCAAGGGCATTTTCACATTACGTCTCATATTTTTTCTTCTGGAGAAAATCCTGTAGGTTTTATTTTGGCTAGAATAAAAGCAGTTTTTAATTTTTCAAATACTATTTTAAGGTCTATATTGTTAGCCCTTTTAAGCTATATTTTTTCTAATAATTCAGGGGCCAAATAATTCTGACTTCAAAAGTGTGTGTTTATGTATACATTTCAACATTTCAATAAACTGGGTCAAGATATCCAAAAATATGTAGCGGAAGTGCTTAAAAACCACTTAAACTCTGCAGACCCGGTAACTTTTGCATAGATTATGGTAGAGACCTTTTTCTTTTTTCATATGATTACAGACATGTGCAGAAACCACCAAAATTAATTACAGCACGCTAGACCGCACAGAACCTAAAAGGTACACTTTCAAATTTGAGTTTATAAAAAAAATACAAAAAGCGCCTCTTTTTTTAGTTGTTTATTATAACACAGACAACATATACAGTTATTTTAAACACTTTCAATGGTGTTTTATGAAAATTCAAAGGGTTTTCTTTAAAATGATACCAAATTTTTGCATTTACACCTTTTTATGTGGATTTGGGAAGCTTTTAAATTTGGGTAGGCAAAATCCAGGCGGAAATTCCCAAATAGCAGCAAAGTTTAAGTGGTTAAATAACGTAGAAGAGGTAATATGTTTGTTTGTTTATGTTTGTTTAAACTTTATTATCTGTTCTGCTTGGCAAGAAATAGGAAATGTGTCTTTAACACTGGTAACATAAATACTACCATACAACAACCACATAATTGCAACACTCAACAAGACAACCATGTGAATTTAAAAACTATAATAGCCCCATTAATATTACTACAGATCATTCTCAACAACCACCCAATTCACATCAAACTTTTACCCGATTTACGAGAAGCATTTTCAGCATATAAGCTTAAATCATTCTCTTTAGATGGCATGGATGAGGAATTAGATCTTTTTGTTTGCTTTAAATGAGATTCTTGAGATATGTCTATAATATTTACAGAGTAAAATGCAGGGATTAATGTAGGTTTCTAATCTTTTTAAACTTTAAATGTGTTTATTAGTAGCTATGTTTCCATCCAAAACTGCTAATTAAATTAATGTGCATAACTGGAATATAACATACGACGTGCAAGCAGCGTTTCAATCCAACAAATCAAAGAGAATAAAATCGTCACTTCCTGATTAACTTGTGCCAAATGTCAACAGTAAAAACAGAATTTGATGCGGTTGGATAAGCTGCGTGAATCTTTTCTTTATTTAATAAATGACTTGAGCCTCAGAAGACCGTATGCTGACTCAATTGCGTATTGACTTGTGGCATTTGAAGGCGTCAGACGTGAAGCACAGATACTTTTGACAATTCTGGAGGTAATTAATAATAAAATAACACTAAAACTGGTGCTTCAGAATGACCAAAACAACATTTCAGATGTTTTACAGTGTGCTTATAACAAAAACTTATAACAAAATCGCATGACTTTTTTAATGCGCATACTGTAATTTGTTGGATAAAAGTGTTTCCATCTTAGTTTATGCACATATTTTTTATTGAATAAAAAGTTTATCCTACTCTGTTATTAGCATGTTTTTTTATGTGCATATCCAAAATGCACATAAAAATAGGTTAATGGAAACACAGCTAATGTTATAAACTTTGAAAATGAATTTAGATCAGAATGTTGGTAATTGTTTACTTATTGTGTTAATTAAACTGTGCAAATTGGTGATGAATATGGGCTCATATTGTTTTTTAACTGAAATAATTGATGCACCAAAACAAAAGATTAAGTGAAATTAGAGAAAGGACTTTCATAATAACTTTGTACTTGCATGTAATTTCAGTTAGTTTCTAACTTTCCCCCATCTTGTTTTTTTATTGTTTTATTTGTAAGTGTGTGTTCAATTTATTTATTTTTTGATATTTCTGTTTTTATCTTGAACTTTTCTACATTTTAACTGTTGATGAATTTTCTCTAAAATTTATATTTCCACACTCAAAGAAACATTCTACCTGCTTGTTCAAACTGCTTATTTTAAATAAGATTAAATAACACAATTTTTGAGATTTTTTTTTTCTTAAATTTTTATATTCAATGCACCTAAATTTAAGTTAACTTAAATGGTTGTTTGTTTGTTTGTTTGTTTGTTTGTTTGGAACCCTGCATTTTTACAGTGCATTTAGCTGTAAATAAATGAACAACATTCATAAAAAAATTGCTCAATCACAATTTCAAATTATTAATTTAAGCCATTTAGTCAGTTTTGATCTTAAAAATAACAACCCTTCCCTCAGACCAGCTTAAGTTACTATGAAGCACAAACTAAATATCTAATTTTAACTTTTCTTACTCAATATTATATCTTCCCTCACAGAATCCGACAGCAGTCAGTACCTCCCCAACTCCGAGATGATGAGGGACACCCTGCGTGAGCCTCTGCCCCCAAAACAATCCATCATGCCCCCCAAATGGCTAATGACCTCCACCCCTGAAGCTGGATCTGACAGCTTGCCCCGCACTCCCGTCCACAACCCAGCAGCACCTTCCTTCTGCTCCTCCAACTCTTCCTCTTCCTCCTCAGCTGGGAAACCTCTCCGTAACGTGTCCTCGGCGGGTGCAAACACAGCGCCTTCTGGCGGTGCCCCCCTCACCACCTCCTCAGCGCCATGCTCGATGGGTACCATCCCAAATCATCCCTCTAAACAGCCCCCTCTGCCTCCACCCAAACCCATCAACCGCAGCAACAACCCTGCCATTATGGGTGAGTGAATATAAGATATAATGTGACCTCTGTAAATGTCAGAGAAATTACACAATTCACAATTCATTCCCTTCCTTAATCAGGCTCAATGATAAACTGCTCCGGATTAATAGGTGAAGGGATGTTTCTGTAGAAGTTAATTATTATATTAACTAAAGAATAACTAAAGAATTTTATTATCATATAATTAAAGAAGTATATTAATGTGTAAACACAAAAATACACATTGAATATTTCAATACATACATAGAATACTATAGATTTTTATCCTTTATGTTTTAATTAAAATCATTTAAAAATTCGAATTTGTCATTTTTAAAACTCATTGTACTTGACCATTATAAATTAAATTCTTAGTTTTTTTTTTATTATGCATTTTTTGTCGGCAAGTTTATGTATCTCATTTCCTAAAAATGGTAATTCAAAGTGCTTTACATAAACACGAATAAAACAAACTCAAAATACAACTACACTACCTGTGAAACTTGTTGCCTATTCAAGTTTCAGGAACAACAAATAATGACGTGACTTCTAGTTGATCGTTTGGTATCAGGGGTGGCTTACAGTAAATGAAAGGCAAAGGCTTCTAGATCATACTTATTTTATCAAAATAAAATATCATGTCTGATTTTTAATAATTTCATTAGGACAGTAAGGTCTGACTTTGCTTAGACAAAAGTCTTGTCACTTAACAGGAATAATGTACAGTATAGAATATAAAGTCATGGTACAGTGGAAAAAGAATTAATATTGTGTATGACTCCCATGAGCTTGGAGGACTGCATTCATGCATCTCAGCAATGACTCAAATAACTTCTTAATAAAGTCATCTGGAAAGGCAAAGAAAGCATTTTTGCAGGACTCCCAGAGTTCATCAAGATTCTTTGAATTATCTTTAATGCCTTCTTCTTCATCTTACCCCAGACATGCTCAATCATGTTCATGTCTGGTGACTGGGCTGGCCAATCCTGGAGCACCTTGACCTTCTTTGCTTTCAGGAACTTTGATGTGGAGGCTGAAGTATGAGATGGAGCGCTATATCCTGCTGAAGAATTTAGATAATTTAGAAGAATTTTAGACCCTCTCCTGTGGCTTGTAATGAAATGGGCAGCACAAATGTTTTGATACTTCAGGCTGTTGATGTTGCCAACCAGTCTGCAGATCACTCGCACACCTCCATACTGAATGTAACCCCAAACCATGATTTTTCCTTCACCAAACTTGACAGATTTTTGTGAGAATCTTGGGTCCATGCAGGTTCCAATACAAAACGTCTTCTGCAGTATTTTTGATGATTGGGATGCAGATCAACAGATCAAAATTCTTCCTCCTGCACTTTTCCAAATGATCAACTAGAAGTCAAGTTATTATTTGTTGCTCTTACAACTGGGATTGACGACAAGACTTTTGTCAGGTAGTGTATAAAAAAATTAAAACAACAAGTAAAAATGATTACAAATAGATTAAAATATTTCCAACTCATGATTATTATAACATTTTATTTCTTTTTTTTTGAATAAAAAGCATATTTGCATTAGTTTGTTGTGCTTGACCATTGTAAGTAAATTTTTTGAGATTTTATTTAATTATAAATATTTTGTTGATGATAAAGTCATACAACCTACACGGTAATTAAAAGAGTATATTAAAAATAAAAATACATTTATAAGTTTTAGTATTTATGTTTTATGTAATGTTTTTCAATTTAATTTATTTTATACTACTGGTCAAAAGTTTTAAAACAGTTTGTAAAGTCTCTTCTGCCCCCAAGGCTTCGTTTATATGATCAAAAATATTGTGAAATAGTTTTAGCTATAGAGCAATTTTCTATGTAGATTTGTTAGTAGATTTTATATATTTGATAAAAATAGAGATTAATGAGATTTTAAGCTAAATTTTCATACATTTTTAGCATTAACTACTATCAGTGTTGACAGTTGTGCTACTTAAAGGTTTTTTCTTAGAAACACATTTTATTCAGGAAGCTTTGGTAAAAAGAAAGTTCAAAAGGTCAACATGTAGGGAGCGTGTCCACCAAAGCATTTTTTCCCCGAGCCAGGCTTTTTCTTTCTGCCATTGTCAATGGAAGCGCCACATTTTCAAAGCGTCAGCAGCATAGTGAGCTGTGGCATTTTACGTGAAGTACTGAGATCACATTTAATGAATCAGAAATTATTGAATTTTACAATACACTAGGCTTGGGCGGTATCCAAATTTTGATACCGTCAAACCGCCTCCATATTTTACCCCGGTTTCCGGTATTACCGGTGTAATAAAAAAATTATGACGTAAGGCTCAGACAGCGTCACCAAACTGTTGGCTTGAGCCTAAACCATTCAGAAACTGAATACCTTCTATGCGACCTTAGGCTCGCGGTCAGAAAGAGAGAAAGAGAGAGAGAGAGAGAGAGACAAGCGACGCACAGCACCTCTCTCTCTCTCTCTCTCTCTCACACACACACACATACACACACACACACATCTCTCCCGCGATTTATTCAGAAATTTACTCCCACACCATAAGAAATCTGGCCGGCTCCCGCGGTACACAGCGGGAATGCAGAGCTGTAATCGGGCCATAAAAATTATACCCGATAGGTCCCGAGTCCGACAGGTTGATTGACAGCTTTATAAAGCCCGAACCCTTTTACAGCCCGACATTATTCAAATGTGCTCATGCACAAAGCTCTATTGCATTTTTTCAAGAATGAGTCATTTATATGTTTTAACATCATTTATTCATAACAAACGTAGACTAGGCTATATGCCACTTGAAAGTTGGAACAAAGAAATAGCTAAAGTAAGTCCTCTGTAACATCGTAACATATCAGCACTCTATAGGTCTAGGTACATGCACTTAGCTTTTAAATTGACCAACACACAAATGAAAAAAAATCTTGCTTAACAAATCAAATTAAAATAAACTCTAAATGATGACGGATATTTTGGCAATAACGAAATTAAGATAAAGGCTCTGCAAGATGTGTTTCTCCACTTCTCTTCACAATCTGGCATTAAGGCGGCGGTGAAGCTGAATATTAAAAGAATAATGCCACCATTATTCTGTATACTCTGTCTACATTATGATTATATGCTTTAATTAATATTTATTTATAATTGAAAAACCCTTTACTCACCAAGATTAGGCTACGTGTGTTTGTGGAGGAACATTTAAATCCACTGGCTTTAGCGCAGTCCTGCGCTCACAGGCTCCAGCAGCTGAACACCCTTTCCTGCTGCTACAGGCCGAGATGCAGAGTTCTGATCTGGCTGATTTTGCAAGTTTTGGGTTGGATTGTTTGTTCATCTTCTACCAGTCCGGAACATCCATTTTATTTTCCATGACAGCAGTTTCACTTTAGCGAGAGGCCTCGTCTTTTTACCTGTCAGCTTGCGGTTTAGGGCTCTACCGTAATACGCAGTGTATGAGCGACCGCGAAATACCTGCGGCTGGAATGCGCTTTCTGAGCTAGTGACTGGCTTGACCGCTGTAATAATTCGCTTTTTTTACTACTTCATCATCATTTGTTTCACCTTTGCAGGGATGGATTTTAATGCAGGGATTTGGATTTTTTCGGGTCTCGCCAGGTTCGGGCAAAGATCTTCAGCTCTAATGCAGACCTCTAGTTCATATTAACCACGTCTCCCTTCTGTTCAGTCGAAACTGCCAAACTGCAGGACACTTTGAAGCGCGACTCATCACGTCACGTCACCTCTCCCTCTCTCCCCCTCCCTCTCTCTCTTCCTCTCTCTCTCTCCTCCACACTGTCCCGTGATGACAACCACACATACGTTTTTGTAGGCATTAAATAAAGGATATTTAATATTTTATGACGGTATAACGGTATTGAAACTGACACCGTTGCTATTTTTAGATCCCGCGGTATACCATAATACCGAAATACCGCCCAAGCCTACAATACACATAACAATAACGAATGTTACAAAATATTTAATTTCAAATAACAGATGTTTTTATTTATTTATTTTTTAGCAAAGAGGCCTGAAAATTAAATGTTAATTAAACCCAGAATAAAAGTGAAGCAGAAAAAACTAAATGTTTAATGAAAAGCCTCATTAATGATAAAACAATGATAATAATTTATAATAATGCAATGGCAAATAAGAATATTAGAACAACAACTTTTGATGGATCATGTGTATAGGGCATAGTGTTTTCAATCTTTTAACTAGTAGTGTATTGTTTAATATTAATTAAAATATTTCAGATCATAATAGAACAAAAGCTATCTAAACTGCATTATTTTTGTCTGTGTGTGTTGTAGTATACTGTAACGGCGATTTTAGCAAACTCATAAATGAGGAAATTATTTAAATAACCTTTTCAGGGAAGTCAGGAAAGCTATATGAGTTTAGGTGATTACCCAAATAAGACTGGCAATAATATTGTTTAATGAATAAATACTACAGTATAATTAACCCTCTATCTACAGTGTGACATTCACATATTTGTGCTAAAATGTAATGCAATACTACTTCCATTGCTCACCGGCATCACACACATCTCATGAACAGGCCACATTAATGTGTACCGAGTCATTTTTAACAAGAATCTAATATATTTTATTAGCATGTGTGACATGCAGAGGTGCAAATAAAAGAAACTAATTAATTGCATTACCTTTACCATATTACTAAAATCTTTTCCGCTGTTTTTTGCTTGTAGAGTCAGCTTTTACATTTGGGGTTTTGGTTCTTTGAGCTGATCAGCTTGATAGCATTATGATTGCGAGATACTGTGTTATTAAAGACATGGCTTTCATTTATGCTGTAATCTGGATTGTTGTTGTTTGTCTCTGATTATTGCAGGAAAACAATGGAATGTTTGTTCCACATTTAATGGGAGATATTTCTTATTTGAAGGATTTGTCCATTGAATAACTGCTTTTCTTTGTTATGATATGAGAAGGGCTTTTGGAGACTGCAAGTAAAATTGTATTACTTTGATATCAATATTTGACATCAAATAGGAAATACTATATGAAGTAATGCTCCACTTTTGTTGTAAATATGCTCATTTTACAATTTACCCAGAGTTAAACAGTCTAGTTTTGCAGTTTTTAAACCCCTCAGCCCATTTCCCTGTCTGGCGGGAGCACTGTTAGCTTATTAGCATAAATCATTGAATCAGATCAGACAAGTAGCATCTTCAAACAATTTTGAACTATTTCAAAAATGAATTTTGATAGTTTTCTATAAAACTTGACTCTTCTGTTGCTACATTGTGTATAAGACTGACATAATGACTAGGAACTATACTCTCACTTCGGCATAACAATTAAAGAACTTTGCTAATGTTCTAATTCAATTCAATGATTATGCTAAGCTAAAAGGGCTCCCGGCAGACATGGAGATTGGCTGAATGGATTTTATAGTAAATCTCAACTGTTAACTTCTAGGTGACTTGTAAATAAGCCTATTTCAAAAAAAAAAAAAAAAAGGTGTTTTTTTTTTAGGAAAAAATGTTTTGATCTTAATCGATATTTTCAGTTTTATATTGGTAATGTTTTATTTAAGCAGTCCTACTGAATATAAAATGGCTGCCATTTGTTCATAGGCACAAAAAAAGCACAAAAAAAAAAAAAGTCTTCTATCTACGAAAACTGTTTAATAGCCAAGTTTGTCATGGGTTGAAATGTCTAAACGTTGTCTCCCAGTCATTAAACCTCCACACTGCCTCCTGCTGTCCATTTGGAAACCAGTTAATAGTCCTGTTAGTCAGCGCTTCTGAAAAGCAGAGCTGCACATCTCACTTTTGTTTTATTTTACTGCTTTAAACATTTCACTGTATCGGTGCAAGCTGGAATGGTTTGGTTCTTGATTTTAAACCACAGTCTGATGAGTTAGAGGAGTATGTATTGTGCAAACTGTCCTTTTACCTACAACATTTAATTTTTTTTACTTCAGTTTGCACAGTGCTGCAATATTTTTGTTTGTGCAAAGACAACCGTTTGCAAAATGAAGATCGCATTACTGTTGACTTATTTTGGATCATCTAGGTATTCATGTCTATGGCTTTAGCTGGTTCTATGCGTTTAAAGTCAACATGAATTGCTGTTTGCAACCCATTATATTTCCGTAATAAGACATATTTCCAAATAAAACAGAATATTTTAGGGAACAGAATTACTTGTGGAGGGGAAAGAAATGAAAAATAAGCAGTTTGAATATTGTTATATATATATATATATATCGAACTAGTTAATTAAATAAATATATTAATATGTGCTGCAAGCTTTTCTCTCAGTAACAGAGCATATTGGCAATTTATTTTCTAAGGAAGAGCATGTTATATTTATGTTTTGATTCAATTGTGAGCTTTATTTTATTTAGAATAACTGACATCAGTCAGTGCCTTACATTTTGAAAGGGTCATGAACTGGCTTTTTTAAAATTATTATTATTATTATTATTATTATTATTATTATTCTGTTGTCTGAGCATCTGAGCACGTGTATAATGTGCACATGGATTTTACTCACAAAAATATCAGCCTCAACAAGTATTAAGCTTATTTCTTCCCTGTATTTGAGTCCATCTTGAAAAATGGGAGGATTTTATGGGCAAATGGCACTGACAACTTTTATGTAAATGCCATGTGATTGAAAATCCTTTGACATGAATTTTTACCACTTTTAAATTTTCAAAGTGTGTGCAAAGTGATCATATAATGACAACAAAACATCTAAAACAGACAAAACAGAGTTGCTTTTTATCCTTGACTTGTTATATCTGGAGTCCATCTCAAATTATAGTCTACACTTCATACCTATTTGGTTATTTTTTTAAATATATGTTGTTCATCTAGGCTTTTTCATTTGAGTTAATTTTCCTTTCACAGAAACGCAGTGAGTAAATTGTGCTTTAGACTGCTGCTATTTGCACATAAAATTAAACCACTGAAAAGATGTGGTATGTTAAATAGATCTGTGACATCATAGATGGGTACATTCCAGGATCTGGTATTTTCTGGGCCTTCTGTCAATAAAAGCTTTTTTTTTAGTTAAAGAGACGACTTCAGGTCTGTAACTTACAGGATTTTTGTTTAGTTTGACCTCTCCTATATTTTAAAAGCTCTGGTAAAAGTTGATTTCTCAGTTCATGACCCTTTTAAGATTGAGAACATTCATTAGGAATATAAATGGGATCACTTATGATTTCACGTTGACTTTAGAAAACTTTGTCTCACTGTTGTGCATATTGGTGAGTTCTTTACAGTCATTTAGATGAGCAAATCGTCCTGCTTTTTGAAGGTTTGTGTTGTTTGATGCTGGGGGACTGAGTGTTTTTGTCCCCCCCCTGCCAGCCTCCACCCTGCACGGGGGTGACGGCAGTGATATCCCTCTCTACTGGTCCTGTTGGAAGCGTGAGGGTGACTATGACGTCTACCTGTCCCTGCCTGTGTACCTCTGCCGGCGGGCAGGAGGCTTGCGCACAGGTAAACGTCGAGGATGGGCCGGTCACCAAAGCTGTGTGCTTCATCTGCTGCCATGTGCTCTAGAGCCTCATCTTCCTCACTCTCAGCTTTAGCATGCCTTTAGCACACCTGAGTGTGAGACTAACGTGTCCCCTCGCTGCTTTTCCTCCACTCCTTCCTTCTCTCTCACTATGGCAAGCTTTTTTAACATTTATTCTTTAAAAAATACTAGTGTCAATTTTCATGCAAATAGCTCATATTTTTTATTATTTTCTCTTAAGTACTATAGTACTTATTCATTAGCTAGTAGTGCTCATTTTTTACATACTTATGGATTTTTCCATTTCAGGAGATGCTAGTACATGTTTATTAGACACTAGTTCCTATTCAAAATATACATGTACTAATTTATTAGATACTAGAACTGTTTGTTATTTTCCTTGCAGTAGATGCCAGTACTTAATCTTTAGCAACTGGTATCTATTCAATAGACTTTAGTACTTATTATAAAACAAATCGTCACCTTGGAATTATAAAGTTCTATCTGCGTTCTGAATGATTTTGAGATATTGAGCTTCAAAGTTTTGGCATTCCATAGCAAACAGTATGTGTATAACTTTTGTTTTTTAAATAAAAAGTCTTAGAATGTAAACATTTTATAAAAAAAAACATCCCAAAATGTAAATAAGTTGTTATTTAAAAAAAAAATGTTAATAACTCAATTTTGACAAAAATGTCAGATAGAACCTTATAATTCTGAGGTGACGAACTATCTAATGAATGAGTAGATACCAGAACTTGCTCAATACTTGCTCGATACTTTTTCCTGTTCAATAAATACTAGTACTTATTTGTTCAATAGCAGGACCTAATAAATTGAGACTACCTAGTATATCGTTTCATAGATATTCTTTTTCATTAGACACTAGTTCCTATTCAAAATACACTAATTTACTAGATACTAGAACTGTACGTTGTTATTTATTTATTTTTTTGCAGTAGATACCAGTACTTACTTGTACTTACTCTTTAGCTACTGCTACCTATTAAATAGACTCTAGTACTTATTAAAAAACAACTATCTAATGAATAAGTAGATACCAGAACTTATTCAATAGATACTAGTTCATATTCAGTAAATACTAGAACTTATTTGTTAAATACCAGGACCTATTACACTGAGACTACTGCTTATAAACTTGTTCCTGAGATATTAGTTCTTTTTCATTAGACACTAGTTCCTATTCAAACTATACTAGTACTTGTTTATTAGATACTAGAACTGTTCATTATTTTCTTCGTAGTAGATGCCAGTACTTGTATATATTATTTAGCTGCTGGTACCTGTTAAATAGACACTAATCATTAGATAGTTGTTTCTGATAAGTAGATACCAGAACTTTTTCAATAGATACCTATTCAATAAATACTAGTACTTATTTGTTAAATTCCAGGACCTATTAAGTTGAGACTACTTATAAACTTGTTCCATAGATATCAGTTCTTTTTCATTAGACACTAGTTACTATTCAAAATACACAAATTTATTAGATGCTAGAACGATTCTTTTTTTTTTTTCCAATAGATACCATTACTTACTTGCAGTTGTTCTTTAGCTACTGGTACCTATTAAATAGACTCTAGGAGTTATTCGTTAGATAGTTGTTTCTAATAAGTAGATACCAGAACTTATTCAATAGATACTATTTTCTATTCAATAAATGCGAGTAAATATTTGTTAAATACCAGGACCTAATAATAGCTAAAACAAGTTCATTTTTAATATATATTAGTTACTGTTCTTTTGATACTAGTTCCTAATAGATACCAGTACTTATTAGTAGGCACACATGGAGTCAGGACAATTAGTTTTTTTCCTAGCCCATCAGTAGTATTTATTTACATGTTTAAATGTGGCTAAATATAAAGTAGTTTTGTAAATATATATTATTATTATTATTATTATTATTATTATTATTATTTTATTTTTTTTAAGTGACTTGCTTTGTTCACCAAACAAATGGATCTAGTTGGATTTGCATTGTAAACCTTACTAGTTCCTATTCAATATGTCATTTCTTTTTTTTTTTTTTTTTTTAGAAACTGACTTATTAAATGATTACTAGTATAACTCCAATACTAGTTCCTAATCAGTTGGCACTAGTTCATATATATTTGATAGTAGTACTTTGATATTGGTACCAATTAAATAGACACTTGTATTTGTTTGTTAGATGCTAATCAGTACATAGTAATAATTTAGATAAAAAAAGTACTAATCTAGAAGTGTACTTGTATCTAATAAATAACTACTACCTAATAATTAGTGTCATATCTAATGAACAAGTTCTAGTGTCTAATGAATAAATACTAGTATCTTTTTTAAATGTACTAAAGAATAAGCACTAGTAACTAATGCACTGGAAATAGTAATTGGTGTAAATGGATGCTAGTATGTTTTGTAGATTAAGTGTTGAAGTGGCTTACCCTACACTCACATTCTCAAGTGCAAACCGCATGTTTCGGGCATTAAAGCATTCAGCACATTATTAGCAGGTGTTCAAAAGACCCCCTGTGGAACTGAGTTGGTCTTTGCCACCGTTGCTGTAAATGCCCCGTCATGCCAAACAGATGCTAGCATATGTTCTGTATATGCTACCGCAGGCAACAGTTGCTTCAGCAGCAGCTGTGAGATTAGAGAGCGAGGAATGAATCCAGTCCACCTCATCACATGCTGAAGGCCTCAGCTTCAGGGCTGAAATTCATGTGTTTTGATTCGTAGAAAGGCAGGCTAATCCAAAAGCATGTTTTAACATGAGGTTAGCATGTTTAGCTAGAATTATGCTTTCTACTCATGAGTAATGTATAGCCTCTGTACTTCATTTGACTAAACACCATTTCTTTGGCAGTTTTGTGGAGCCATGTGACAAGGGCTTGTGAATGCGTCGATTTAGCAGTCACATGGCTTTTTGTCAATGAACTTGCTTGTTTACAGTGTGTTCCGCAACCAATTGGTATTTGCTCAGTTGGAATGATTCTACTAAAATAATATCACTAATCTGAAATATGAAATCTGTAAACCCTGTGTTAAAGAAAGTTAATCAAACATAATTTTTTTGTGATTATTTACTGACCCCTTATGTTGTTTCAAACCTGTACAAGTGTATTGCCTTTGGGGAGCACAGAAGAATAAATTAGAAACCATTTCTGATAAAAAAAAGACATAAACCAATTTTAGTTGTGCAGGTCTTTAAGTTATATTTATATTCTATTTTTATTAATATTTTTAGATTTTTAGTAGCTTTTTTTAATTGTAGTAATTGTATGTACAATTGTTAGTGTTTTGTATTAATATTTAGCTTTAACTTATAAATAATCGTAATTAATTATTTAGATTTTAATAAACATTTTGGTCATTTTGTTTTTTGCATTTGTCTTTTTTTATTTTACACATTGCACATAAAAAAATCTTGTGTCTTTCTTGGTAAAATGTTATATGGGTTTGAAATGACATAAGTGTGAGCATACAATTTCTGTAATCCTGAGTGACAGTACAGTACTATTACAGCTTAACTCTGCTGAATTATAATTATTTTTTCTAATATTTAAAACTTCATCTTACCTTCAGTGTTTCTTTACATATATTTTTCTACAGCTGAACTCGCACAAGGAGGCATGAACCTGGTACCAGCCAAGCCGTCGCCCCCCATGCCCCCGAAGAGAACCACACCTGTCACAAAACGCAACCCAGAGGACTCGCCCCTCACCATCGCCTCCCTTCCCTCCATCCTGTCAGAGGACATGAGGGCCAACATCCCCGGGGGCTACCAGCTGCCCCCGCCACCCCCATCACCACCTCTGCCTACACACATCCCCCCATCCCCTCCGCGAGCACACACCCATCACCTGCTCCACCAGCACTCGTACCCCTACCCCCTGCCTCAGCCACTGCCAGTCCACTTCGACCCTCCCAGCCCGCCAGAGGAGCCGCCAGCCAGGCAAGCCCCTATTCCCTTACACATCATGATCCAGAGGGCCCTCAGTAGCCCAGGACCCACTGTTCCACACCCGGACAGCTCCCAGCGAGCACATTCACTGCTGTTCGAGACACCGCCAGAGTACCAGGGCGGACGGCCGCTGCCGGTCACCATCCAGCCTCTCAAACTGTGAGTGTCATCTAGGTGGTGTCAAAAACATAGTTTAAAATTGCATTAGGCAGGTTAACATTAGGAAGAGAAATAATTAAAAGTTCTTTACATTTAGTATTTTAAAGTTGGCATGATGGTTAATTGCTGCTAGATTCTGAAACTTATAAAAGTTCAAATAGTCTTAATGGTTTAATAAAAGTACCCGGGAAGTGCTTTAGAAAGTGCATTTTTATATTGTTTGACGTAATCTCAACTGAAGAATAAAGAGGGTGGGATGTAGAGTAGCTCCTCCCCTTTTAAAAGGTAGCCATTAGTGTTTTGTTTTTATTTAAGCTCTGCCAATAAGAGTGGTTAAGGCTAAGCACATCTTGAAAGGTGGGACATGTCAGACATTAGAGAGCATTTGATTGGTCAAGCTTTGATGAGGAACTGAGGTGATGTGAAAAAAAAAATGTTGATTGATTTAGAAGGAAGTGACAAACTGCAAGCTTTACATGTTTATATTGGTTTTATATCTCTGTATTGTCCTTTTAGATGTTAATATTAAACTAATGGAAATTTGACAAAACATATAACAGTTTAATGTGTGTGTGTGTGTGTGTGTGAGACATGGATGGAGAACTGCAATTATTTGTTGCCCATACTTCCAGTGAAAGCATGTTGTACAGTGAAAGAAAATTTTTTCAGTAAATTAATGATAAATTACCTGTTGGAGAGGAGGTAGTTAGAGGTACATAAATTAAAAAAAAAAAAAATATATATATATATATATATATATATATATATATATATATATATATATATATATATATATATATATATATATATATATATATATATATAACAAAACACACTAACTGTATTAAACTCAAGTAGAATTGGACTGAAGATACCCTGATTGAAAAGCATAAAAAGAAACATCTTCAACGCATCAAACGTCTTAGCTAAACTACTATGATTAAAAAAGCAAAACATACACAAAACAGCACACTCTACTGAACCTAATGGAATAATACCAAAACAATCCTGAGTGTTTGTATATGTATATTGCGTGACTTGCTCACTTCTACACCCTCTCAGATGTATCACTCAAACAGGTATCAGTTAACTGGATGAGTTCACAAGCAAACACAATGCAATTTGCAATCTCAAAAGACTTGAGACCTACAAAGCTGTTCGTAGCTGTAACACACACATAAAACGACACACCCACATACAAACAAACGCACACACATATATAAGTACGTTCTGCAAGCGAACATAGCAATCTTCTAAATGTAAATTTTGTCACTGTTTTGGAACATACCAACTTATAGATGTCCTAACAGACTAAAGCATCTTAAATGTCTAAACATCTCAAATGTTTTATTTTAATTTCATGAAACCTTTAAGGTTACAAACAGTTTGAGGTGCCCAAGTAGTATAGTGTTGGCAAACATCCCAACGCTGCCCACACTGCAAATGGCATTTCATTGAACGCACATATGCTGTATGTAAAGTGCACTTCCATCTTAATAACCGAAAGAAAGTGGCGAGAAAAGCACTGTTAAGAAAGCATCTTGTCTTAGTAATGTGAATTAGTTTGCACAAACCCTTCAGCTCAATGCTTTATTATGAATGTTTATGTCTCTTCATACAAAAGGCTACTTTAATGAAAGTAGAATGCTGGGTTATTCACTTTTTTTGTACTTAAATAAGTTTCTGAGTTCAATACTTGACTCCTGTTTGGCCTAAAATAAGTTAATTAGATATTGGTTAAAAAAAAGATAATAAATAATACAAGTCATTTATTTTCTGGTCAGATTCTGAGTTTATTTTTTATTTTTTTAAACTGTGTTAATTGCAATATTACAGTTCATGAGATTAAAATGTGTAATATTATTACAATCAAATGCATAAAAATTATTTTGTAAGAGATATTTCATTTCGGGTTTCTGGTTTACAGTTTTATTATCAGTGAATGCCCCTTTTTCCTCATAACACACATGAAAACATAGTGAAGTCTTCACTTTCCATGAGAATTACACTTCATACAGTATATATATACCTTATTATTTTTCTATGATTATTTTTATGATTATTAGCAGTTTTTGTTTTATTAGTAAATAATGTAACAACTTAGTTAGTTAGTTAGTTAGTTGTCTTTATTTGTCTCTGTAAGGAGATTTCATTTGCAGCATTACACCCGCAATTTCACTTTTTATTTTTGAGAATTTCCATATCTCAGTAAATATAGGCAATGTATTTTCGTGCATTTAAACAAAACATATATCCATTATTAAATGGACATATTTATTAAAATAATATTTTAGTCACTGAACAAAATTAGAAATTAAAAGATAAAACAATTAAATTCTATATAAAAAAATATATATATTTTAATTACAACCTTTCAACTAAATTTTTCCCTTTTTTTTGAATCTCTTGATTTTTTTTCCTCTTTTTTAAAAATTTGTATTTAATAATTTTCTATAACATAAATTTGAGCGGACTAGTTTTTGGACCGTTATTGTGCGTTATTTTGTTAGATAACCTCCAGCTTTGGCTTCAGTACTGACAAATCTAATGGATATGCACATATATAAATTTGTCTAGCTTCCTTTTACAAATATGAATTTAAAGAGATTTGTGAGGGGTGTACTTATATATGCAGAGCACTGTATATAAATAAATAATATTTTTAAAAACCCATGGTAGCACTAATCTAAATATCGAAATACATATCAAATCTACTGACCATCAACTGCCACTAAGAGAGGAGAAATTTTAAAAACTTGATTGCTTGAGGGATAAATGACATTTCGATCTATTTCTTACGCATCTATGAACACAATATCAATGACATGATGGTAACAATTCGAAGGAGTATGATAAAGGATGTCTCTCATTATAAACAATCATCTTAGCTTTATTAAATACTCTTTCTTTGTATACACTTTCAATGCTCTTTTATTTTATTCACAACACTTTACTGGCTGTTACCACATACCGGCATCTTGATAATGCTTTAGCTCTGCAAATGTAAATTAGACACAGTCTTATCAAAATAACTTGATTTTTAAGAATGTAAAGTTGAAGTCAGAATTATTCAACCCCCTGTTTATTTCCCCCCCAATTTCTGTTTAACGGAGAGATTTCTTCAACACAATTCTAAACATAATAGTTTTAATAACTCTAATATCTCTAATCACTGATTTATTTTATCTTTGCCATGATGACAGTAAAAAATATTCTAGTAACTAGTTAACTATTCTAGCTACTATTGTAGTAACTAGATGACAGCATTTGTCAAACGTATCATTAGTTTGTTTACCACAGACCTTATTATACTAATTAATTTTAAAAATGCTCTTCAAAAAAAAAAGGAACCCACAGCAAATTATTTTTCCAGATTTTGTTCAAAACACCACTTCATACTTCGTTTATCTGGGCCTTTATGTTGTGTATCTAAATGAAACAGCTTTTTAAATGACATAACAATGCATGTCTCAACTTGATGTTTGGGAATTGTTTTTCCTTTGGGCTCCATTTTTTTGATATTTTGTGTCCTTCGATTGTCACTGGATGTAAAAAAGAAAAAGTTTCAGAAATATGTAATTCATATGGGTTCACTATGAATTCAGTATATATTTTTTATCTGCTCAGGGATGAGGATGATTACTCTGACGAAGAGGAGGAGGAAGAGGATGATGAGGACGACGAAGAACCTCCACCAGATCACCTTCCATCCCCTCAGTCTCAGCCAGAGCTTGAGCCTCGCAGCCGCAGGTGTCTTGTGGGAGAGCTGAGTGTCAGCGTCATCCCTGAAGGAAACAACAGCAGTGAAGAGGAAGAAGATGAGGAAGATCAGCACCCGGAGGAGAGCGACTCGGACGGGCCTGTGCTGTATAAAGACGATGAATCAGATGAAGACGAGGAAGACGATAGCCCACCAAGTATGTGAAAAGCTTTTTCTACTTTAAATAAACTAAAAATAAATGGTTCATTGCAAATTGTTAAAAACTATTTACACTACTGGTTAAAAGTTTGGGGTCACAAGGATTTTAAAATGCTTTAAAATAGGCTTCTCCTGCTCACCAAAGCTGCATTTATTTAATCAAAAATACAGGACAAATTGTGCAATTGTGAAATGTTCTTGCACTATGAAATAACTGTTCAAAAGTAGTTTATCACTTAATTTAATAATTTATTCAAGTTATTTTAAAAATGTTAAGTATTTTCAGCTTCATTTCTGAAGTCACATGATCCTTCAGAAATCACTCTAATAAATATTTAACACTTTAATCTTTTTTTTACATTTAATAATTGCCGTCTTGAACAGAATAATTTACTTTAAAAAAAAAACTGATCGGTAGTGTATACAAGCAGAATTCAAACAAGTTAAGTTGAACATTGCTAAATTTATTTAGTTTGTTTAAATACAGCCCTATATTAATTAATTGCAACCACTTAACTTAAATTTTTTTTTTTAAATCCAATGACTCTTTTTTTTTTTAGTGTACGGTATATGTATGGTCTGAAAAAAAATTTATTTAATGAAATATTTGTAAACCAGGTCAAAAAACTCAGGATGCTAATGCAAACTGTCACCTAATGAATGTTGACTTTGTCATCCTGGAATATGTGACCAAGGACCACAAAACCAGTGTTATTTTGTTGAGTCAAATTTATAGATTTTTCTTTTATGCCAACAAACATAAGTAAATTAAGTAAAGTTCATCTTCCATGAAGATATTTTGTAAATGTCCTGCATTAAATAGATCAAAACTCAGTTTTTGATTAGTAATGTGCATTGCTAAGGACTTAAAGGTGCAGTAGGTGATCTGCCAAAATGCTAACCGCTTAGCATATTATCTTTGGACGGCGGGGAAGGACTGTGATTTAAAGCCACACCCCCTGATATCGCGAGCGCGCGGATCGCGTCACAACAGCCGACAGACAACCCACTAGTTCATGTCATTCGCCAGTTAGTTAGTGCCAGCGCCGTGCAGGAATTACATGTATTACTTTGCCACACTTGCATGCTATTTCAAGACGAATATTCAGAGTAACGTTAGCGGTAAACAGTATAGAAAGGCTGTCATTGTTCAAAAATGACCCAATGTGAATATAAAAGCAACTTCAGCTCAATAAAGCAGGTTAGGCGGAATAGCGCTATTTACTGGTGTTTTGTTGTTAAACTAAATATAAATCTAAATAATAGATGCTGTCAAAGAACCTTATGAAACTGAAAATAATCAAATTATTATTTCACCGGGAGATTTCAGTGGCTGAACAACACGTCTGTGCATATAAGTCATTCATAACAGAACACAATCTAACATAAGCTTAGCCTGACTACAATAGTTTCAAAACAGAACATTACCTGTCTAACAGTAATACTTTAGCCATGGTTTCGTCCTTTCTCCAGCGTGCAAAAGTAACTCCAATACTGATTCAGGATTTTCAAAAGTTTTAATGAAGCATTTGATTTCTCCCGGTCCGTCTCGTGACCGCGCGGCCGCTTTAAGGGCGAATTACACCCGCGCTTGGCTTTACAGTAATCGGCCCGAGCTCGGCTGTCCTTCGGGGGCTCCGACTTGGCATCTGCGAATGGCGAACTCGCTCGGAGCGCATCGTTTGTGATGCAGACGGGCACGCGCTAATGGCGGATCTGCGTGAACAGATGCGCAGAAGTCGGAATCTACATTTGCTGACAGACAGTCTGACCTGCCTATCGGAATTAAGGGAGATGACAGTCCGACTCTATTTAATTGGATGAACATTTTTTAGTTTTATGCTTTACTCAGAATATAAAAATACATATTAAAACATTTAGATCATTTACTGTAATCATTACTATTGGACTGTGAAGAGACTTTCAACCAGCACTACAAAAAATGTTTCTGAAGACAATCACCTACTGCACCTTTAACTTAGAAAACTTTAAAGGGGTTTGTCATAATATTTAGATTGTCATGAACACTCGGAATCTAGATGTTCAAAAGTTTTGTATATATAGAGTTGAAGTCAGAATTATTAGCCCCCCTTTTGAATTTTTTTTTTTTTTAATTTCCTGAATGATGTTTAACAGAGCAAGGAAATTTTCACAGTATGCCTGATAATATTTTTTTCTTCTGGAGAAAGTCTTATTTGTTTTATTTCGGCTCGAATAAAAGATAATTTTTTTTTTAAAAAACATTTTAAGGTCAAAATTATTAGCCTCTTTAAGCTTATTTTTTCGATAGTCTACAGAACAAACCATCGTTATACAATAACTTGCCTAATTACTCTAACCTGCCTAGTTAACCTAGTTAAGCCTTTAAATGTCACTTTAAGCTGTAAAGAAGTGCCTTGAAAAATATCTAGTTAAATATTATTTACTGTCATCATGCCAAAGATAAAATAAATCAGTGATTAGAGATGAGTTATTAAGACTATTATGATTAGAAATCTGTTAAGAAAAATCTGCTCTCCGTTAAACAGAAATTGGGGGAAAAATATAACGGGGCGAAAAATTCAGGGGGCAAATAATTCTGACTTTAACTATATATACTGATATACTGTATGTGTGTATGTATGTATGTATGTGTGTGTGTGTGTGTGTGTGTGTGTGTGTGTGTGTATATATATATATATATATATATGTATATATGTATATATATATATATATGTATATATATATATATATATATATATATATATATATATATATATATATATATATATATATATACACATATTGATTCTACCAAATCATAAATAAATTCTATACTTAATATAATTTTCATACTTAAAATTGTCATTCTTATTTTTGTTATTAGAGAAACTAAAGGGCCTATAAACATTTTGTTTCAAAAACGCTTGTGATAGACTATTTTACATTAATGCTGATTATGTGTCAACTACTGTGAATCAGTACTTGTGATATAAGTTTTATTGTAATATAAGGTATTTTGTGCTCACCAATGTCATTCCAAAAAAACATACATGTTTACAAAATTGTACACAAATCTATTGTTAAAAACTACCATTTAACCATTTGTAATTTAACTAAGTGTTATTTCTGTGATTTAAGACTTTTTAACATTGTTCCTTCATTTTTTTACTGTCACATAATCTTTCAGAAATTGCTTGAATATTTAAATTTATCATAATCAATGCTGAAAACAGGAGTGCTGTTTAATAATTTTGTGGAAACATTATTCTTTTTTTCAGGATTCTTTAATAAATAGAACATTCAGAATAACATCCCTGTGTTCAGAGCGGCCTTCTGCTGTCTGTATTAATTTCACAGTTTTTATTTTAGTAGGACTGTACATTCAGACATCTGTCCGTATAAAAGCGAGCCAGATCTTGTGACTGTGTGTGTTGTGGCAGGTGCTCTGGCCAGCAGGGTGAAGAGGAAGGACACGCTGGCGCTGAAACTGAGCAGTCGGCCCTCTGCTCCAGACAGGCAGGCTCCTGAGCGGCAGGCCAAATCGGAGCACTCGGGTCTGTCATGGCAGAGTAAGGAGCAGTGGGAGGCCATCCGAACACAGATCGGGACAGCACTCACACGGTAAAAACTTACTAACTCACATCAATACAGAGTACACTCAAAAACTTCATCTCAACACAGCTGCGAATCACAGGGCATCAAGTTAGTCTGGGGTAACAATTTACTCCAATTCAACAAAATACAGTTTGTTGTATATTAAAAGTAAAAACACACAAAGAATTATAGAGTTAAAGGCAAAAATATCAGCCCTCCTGTAAAATTTATATATTTTTCTACACATTGTTAAACAATAGTTTTAATTACTAATTTCTTTTATATTTGTCATGATGACAGTACATAATATTTTATTAGTTATTTTACAGGATGTTAGTATCCAGCTTAAAATGTAATTTAAAGGCTTAACTGGACAAGATTAATTATAAATTCATTGACAACAGGGGTGAAGTTGGCACCCCAAAAATAAATGATCCCTAAAAGTATGCCATTCCTTTGTGCAATGTTTGTGCTGCAAAAATGAATTTATGCTGGTTTGGTGTCTGAGATATTAAGGATTATTTATTTGACCGTGTGATGTCACTTTCCACCCCATGTTGCTCAAATCGCTCCAAATCAGCACAGTTCCTTTGTGCTCGGTTTCTGCTGGCTTGTGCCGTTAAAACAAATGCTGTATCTATTTTCCTTGTTTAGGTACAAGCAAAATATTTTTGCAGTTGTGACGTCCCTTTTCACCCCAGTTTCTTTAAATCGCACAAAACTGGAGTCATTCGTTTGTGCTCTATTTGTGTTGGGTTGTGCTGTTAAAATGAACTAGATTTGCAGCAACATGGGGTGGAAAGTGACATCACACAGTCAAAAAAAATAATGCTTAATATATCAGACACCAAACCAGCACAAACGTTTGCTTTTGCAGCACAAACGAGTAGCATAGTTTTGGGGGTTATTTATTTTTATGGGGTGTCAACTTCAGGGAGGATTGTCCTGTAGTCAATCGAAACAAATCTAAAAGAAAAAAATCAATACTTTGAAATGCCTTTTTTTAAACATGATTTGGGAAATTGTTTAAAAATAAAAGAATATTTTGTTTAAATCACAGAAGTTAATAAATAACAATAATAAATAAAATGTTAATAATATAGATTTTTGGTTTGTTTGATGTGTGACGTCACTTTCCTCCCCATGTTGCTCAAATCGCTCCAAATCAGCACAGTTCTTTTGTGCTCGGTTTGTGCTGGTTTGTGCCGTTAAAACAAATGCTGTATCAGTTTTCCTTGTTTAGATATAATCAAAATATTTTCGGGGGCCAGGATTTCACTTTCAACCCCAGTTCTTCTAAATCACACAAACCAGGAGTCATTCATTTGTGCTCGATTCGTGGTGGTTTGTGATGTTAAAGTGAACTTGATTTGGATTGATTTGAGCAACATTCAGTGGTAAGTGACGTCACACCATCAAAAAAACATTTGCTTTTTGGACACAAACTTGGGCTCTACGATTAATCAAAACTGAATTGCAATCGTGCTTTGAAACGTTGCAATTAGCAAAGCGCTATAGGCTGCAATTATTAATAATAAAAAAATAATAATAATAATAAATTATGTATCGTATAATTTCCCCCACCCAGAGCAAATGCGTGACTTACTATCCAATTGAGTAAGCACACTTTTATTCTGCCCAATCAGCGTGACTGAACTATGTGGAAAGCCCACAATAAAGCAGACAAACAGGAAATCGGGCACAAATAGGATGATGGCGTCTGCCACTTCAGAAGCATTAATAGACAAATTCTTATCAAAGAAAAATCACATCACACATCAGTAATATGGGAATATTTTGGTTTCAAAGTCACAGACACCAAACAAAACCAGGTCATTTGTTAGAGCTGTCGCACAATTGTTGCGACAGCACGAGGAATAACAACAACCAGCACCTAAAGAAAGCACCACATGGGGCTATATGAGTGTCTTGCTAAAAAGTCAACTAAAAGTATAACCAGTGATACTCAATCTAGTAGCAACAGCAAAGTTCAATTTCAGAGTTGTTTGCAGCTGTTACATCATATTAAAAAACATCACAAAGGCACCAGGAGATAACTCACGCCAATATCTTTTCAGTTGCTTTTTTAACTAACACACACTGCATTTTAGCAGTAGGAAGCTACAATACAGAATATTGAGCTGAAGATTGACTACAAAAATAAATCGCAAAACAAATCGAAATTGCAAATATCTGTTAAATCGCAAATATATATTTTCCTCAAATCGCACAGCCCTAGCACAAACATAGCACAAGCTAGAGGCATAGTTTAGGGGGCTATTTATTTTTATGGGGAGCCAACTTCACTGAGGTTTTGTTTTGTATTCAATCAAAACAAATCTAAAAGAAAGAAGACTTTCTCCTGAAGATAAAATATCAATACTATGAAATGCCTTTGCTTTGTTAAACAGGATTTGGGAAATTGTTTAAAGGGGTGGTCCACTATGATATCATATTTTAAACTTTAGTTAATGTGTAATGTAGCTGTGTGAACATAACATCTCTGAATGTAAAAAGTTCTAAGTTCAATGCAAAGGGAGACCTTGGGTTTTACATAGTTAGCTTAGCAAAGCCTACAATGAACAAATTTTGGGGACTACAAAAAATATTTCCGCCCCCTGTGAGATCACAAAAGTTTGTTACTGCGCATCCAAATTGAGTATGCAGGTAAGGTCCGTGGCCAGAGGCACTATAACGTCATAGCAGAGATAAAGCTAAAAATGTGTTTAAACGCTGCTATTTCCACAGAGCTTCGTCCGTTTCTGTATTTAGGCTTCCAAAGGACACAAACACAGAAGTGCTTACAGTTCAATATTAATTATGTTACAGAGAATTATAAAACACACAGCAAGCATGATTTGACAAAACAGCTCCAGAATATCTCCTAGTTCAGTGCTGGATTCAGCTAAAATCTTCTCAAAGCAGAAGCTGTCAGGTACAACCAGTAAGTGTTTTTATTAGTTAAAATAAATCCAGGCTCAAACAGGTAGCATCCCACATCTTCTGCTTTATTTTTTGTCAAGATATATTACAGAAAATAACTTAATCCGAGCATCAGAGAAAAAGAAAGTCCAGCGCACATCCTCTTGCTACAGAAAGTTCACACACACACACACACACACACACACACACATACACACATATAAATGCAAACGCTATTAAAGGAGCCACACCCCATTTTCACTCATTAAAGACACTTGTCAGATTTTATTTTAGAGAGCAGGCAGGAGGTTGACTGAGGTATACACAGCAGAAAAGCGCGTGCTTTTACAGCCGTGACGTGGAGCCGTTTCGTCAATCGCAGCACATTTTAACGATGACCAATCAGAGTCACTTAAGGGCGGGCCTTTCAGAGGAACTAGGAAATTTGACAGTCGTTTTCATGTTAGCTGAGTAGCTGTGTATAATCAAAGTCAGATATATGAAAAAATAACGCGATTTCCTTCAAGTGAAACATGAGCACACATTGCTTTGCATCTTATACACAACCAAGCCTTAAAAGTAAATTGTGGACCACCCCTTTAAAAAGAATTGTCTTGTTTTAATCACAGATGTTACTAAATAATAATAATAAATAAAATGTTAATAATATAGATTTCTGGTTTGTTTGTTTTTTTGCAGACGATTGAGCCAGAGACCTACTGCTGAGGAATTGGAACAGAGAAACATTCTCCAGCGTAAATTGCCTCTTTATGCTCACTCCAGCCATTGTTTTGTCATTTATTTTCCATCCTCTGATCTGTCCTCTCCTTTTCCTGTTTTATTAGTCACATTTGTTGATTCCCACAATGTTCACTGAATGACTGATTCTGACCCACATCACAGTTTGTTCATAAGAGATTACTGACACTGTCTGCTTTGTTTATTTCTCTCATGTGATCCTATGAATTCTAGTTTGCGACATTTTGTCTGAAAAAAATCCACATTTATTTTGTACTTAGCCTTCATCTTCTCAAAGTTTTTTTTCAAACTGCTCATCATTTTTTATGAATTTGTATTTCAATCAACCCTATCGGGGTCATAATAATGGTTCTCATTTCCCCTCAGCCAAAAATGAAGCTGACAGACAAGCAGAGGTCCGAGAGATCAAGCGCAGACTCACCAGAAAGGTGCGATTCAGTTGTCTTGCATTACAGCTGGAATAGAATATTCATGTTCATTTTGCAAGAAATAAATTTGACCATTGAAGGAGTGACTAGTCAACATGAGCTCTGCTACCAAAGGAGAAGACGAAGCCATAACATCAAAGCAAATTAAACTTCATCTTTCTCCACCAAAAACACTCAGAATTAAAAAAAATAATACCTAGATATATGCTGTAGTTTAGGACATGCTGCCGTTGTCTTGCACATTGTCCCACAACAACATTTAAAAACTGTAGAATAGTGAACAATGTTTTATATTTATTTTATTGTCTAGACTTCTAGATTTTTTTAAGTAATGCAATAGTTACTTTTCCTGGTAATGAGTTACTTTTGTAATTATATAACTCAGTTACTATTTGTGAGAAGTAACTAGTAACTATAACTAATTGCTCTTTTTAAGGAAAGTGAAGGCTTAATTGTACTGTAACACCTGTTTATCACTGTTTCCATTCTCCCAAAACCCTTCTGTTGACTTTCTGGTTGTCTGAAGCCCCTCCCTCAGTAATACGCAATAAGGGTCTAATTGGTCAGCTGCCCTAGTGCATTCATATTCTCCGGTTGGGTTTCCATTCTAACCTTAAGCAAATCTTTTCTAAGTTAAAAAAAAAAGTTGCCAAATGTGAAAGTACTAAATGGGTTTCCATTAAGTTGCTGGACCAGCTGACTGTAATATTCGTAACCTAGTAGCCAACAATAAAAATGTGAGGTATAATGAAGATATCAAAGAATAATTAGTCACATGGGCATAATGTTCACTATGTCACTTTATATTCTCAAATGCATATCTCGTTATTTGCTTTAACCCACAAGTTTCACACAAGTCCAAAACCACCTTAATCGAGCGTAAAAACTTTCTTGTGTATTTTTATTAAAAATTGTACTCATTTTGCATGTGATACTTTAAAAATGCACACTACCACAGGGTGATTGAAACCCAGCTATTGACTGCCTAGTACACAATGAAGAAAACTTTATGCCCAGCATGCTTCACACCCTTGCTTTAGGCCCTAAAGGCGAATTCTATAAAAGAAAATGTCTCCCTTAGTGTAAAACTTTAAGCATTATACATTTAAAGATGTTGTTTATGCTCAAACAGCTGTATTAAACTCTAAGTAAAGTTCTTAAACTGATAGCATTTGTAGCATGCGTTCATCTGCTTTTCTTCTTTTTCAGTTGAGTCAACGACCGACTGTAGCCGAACTACAGGCCAGAAAGATCTTACGTTTCCACGAGTATGTGGAGGTCACAAGCGCTCAGGATTATGACCGTCGTGCTGACAAACCGTGGACCAAACTCACTCCCGCAGACAAGGTACAAATATTACAAAAACTTTCAGTCTGGCATCTCATTAGCATACCTTGCAAGCACACACACCTATTTGTGTCTATTTAAAGATCTAAAGATATCAGTTTACTTTGATAGTGGTGATTATAAATAGTTTTAAAGCACAATTTTTTTTTAATTTCTTATTTTAACCTGTTTTTTTTAGGCTGCTATTCGTAAAGAGCTCAATGAGTTTAAGAGCTCAGAGATGGAAGTGCATGAGGAAAGCAGAATTTATACAAGGTAAGTGTAAATAAAATAGATTTATTCACATAAATGGACTATGTGAATAATTGAAAAAATTAAGTCAACTTCCAAGTAGGCATGGGGCGGTATAAATTTATGACAGTATATAACCTTGGATAAAGCGGTATCACGGTATTGGGATTACTGCTCTAAAATAAGTTCTTTTTAAATGCCTGGGTAAACTTTTTCCCCCACTCAACACAATATGCTTCATTTTAAGAAACATTGATAATATTTTGGAGCAGTAAACCTGTCGGGCTAAAGTGAACATAAATCATTGACCTCTGCTCTCTTCATTAGTTTCAAAAACACAAAATTCCTAACAACACACAAAAAATACATTAAAAATAACCTTACATACAGTTGAAGTCAGAATTATTAGCCCCCCTGTTTATTTTTCCCCAATTTCTGTTTGATGCAGAGAAGATTTTTTTCAACACATTTCTAACCATATAGTTTATAGTACACAAATAGTTTTAACAACTCATTTCTAAAAACTGATTTATTTTATCTTTGCCATGATGACAGTATTTAAAACTTTATTATATATTTTTCAAAACATTTCTATACAGCTTAGTGACATTTAAAGGCTTAACTAGGTTCATTAGGTTAACTAGGCAGGTTAGGGTAATTAGGCAAGTCATTGTATAATGATGGTTTGTTCTGTAGACTATCAGAAAAAATATATATATAGCTTAAAGGGGCTAATAATTTTGACCTTAAAATGTTTGTTTTTTTTATTAAAAACTGCTTTTATTCTAGACGAAATAAAACAAATAAGTCTTTCTCCAGAAGAAAAAATATCAGACACACTGAAAGTTTCCTTGCTCTGTTAAACATCATTTGGCCAAATTTAAAGAAGTAAAAATGAAATGCAAAGGGGGGCTAATAATTCAGACTTCAACTGTATACCTTGGGAACGGGATAACAGAACATTTTAGCGGTATTAAAACCTTGACTCATCCAGACCAGGGTAAATCTAGAAAAGGTTATCGTTCCATGCCTACTTTTGAAGTTATAACCAGTTTACTCGCTTATTTGTGAGTGGGTAGCTCTTGTGGGTAAACTATTCCTTTAATATTTTAAACTCACAAATTCTTTGTCTTTTTAAACATGTGGCTTTGTCTCATCTTTTAGATTCCATCGTCCTTAATGGCATTTTTTACCCGGAGAATGAAGCACTTAAAGGCCGGTGGATTTTGGGAGGAAATGACTGTGTTTTTTGTGCTAAGGAGCCTCAGTGGTCTCGGAGCTCCTCTCAGACTGCTTTTAATATGAATGTACATCTTCAGACACCTGGAGCATTCAGAAGCAAATCTAAAAACAAAAAAAAATAAAACAAAAAAAAATAGTTGTTTCTCAGTCGTTCACCCATTAGTGTGCGGGACGGGTGACCTCTGGGGGACAGATGCAGTATTTCTCCTGGACTTTAGGGGACCCTTGTGCCAAGACAGAGAGGCGATGAAGGACTTACAGAGGATGTGACGTGTGCCAATGGCAGATATTCCTCTCTCTACTCTCTGAATGGCCTTCTTTTCTGCTTTTACTTCATATGATAAAACTTTATTTCCTTTCAGGGAAGTGTAACAAAGTTAAAAATAATAGTAATAATAATGATAATGTGACAATAATAAATACAGTAATACTACAGTAAGTGTTAGTTACTGAGCATAGCAGGGCAGACGGAAGAACTGCAAGACTAAGGCCTGAGCCTGGACTTTAATTGTGTATTTGTGTATGTTTGTATAGGCTGCTGTAATTTTTCCCTTAGTTGGAGCGTTTTAAATATTAGAAACTTTAAGGCACAAGTTGTTGTTTTTTTTTTTTTTTTTGTATTGCATAACTTTGGCGTTGGCCATCTTTATTCAGGACAGGGTAACAGATCCCCCCCCCTACTCTAGGGTCCTCTCTGTTTGAGAAGTCATGAAGGAGAATAGAAGAATATGGGATGAATTTTAGTTAGAATGTAAGCGTTTTGCATATCACAATATTGATTTACAGCAAAACTGTGATCTGGTATGTTTTGTTTTTTATCATATCACCTTCTGTAAAAGTGAGGTCCAGCTATTTCAGTTTTAAGAGGCGTCCGGGTGATGTTTACAGAATGTTTTATTTCTAAATAAAAAGGATTTCCTGATTATTTATTACCCATTTAAAAGGAGGAAGGATTCATTCTGGGCACGCACTGATATCATTCTTAAAAATAATGAAGTTTTGTTGACGGAGGTTAATGCGGCAGGAACTGTTTTTTGTTTTTTGCAATAATTTTATGCTTTTGTTTTTCGGCCAGTAGGATAATAGGAAATGCTCTGCTGTACAGATCCATTCTGTAGATGAAACTGACTGTTTGTGTATATCTTGTCTTCCTTTTATTTTGAGAAATATTTTAAATATATTGAAACTCATATAGGTTACTATTTTTTTAAGCACAAAATGATTAGTGTATTATTCGACACTACAAGAATGGGAGCAGAATGTTCCACTGTAATGTAGCGTTGTATATTCTTGCCTTTTAATTATATGTGAACTTTTAGAAACTGACAGTACATTTGCTGTTTAGATGTAAACACCTCTGAATCAAATAAATTAAAACGCTTACCAATAATGTTTGCGTCGCTTTCGTTTTTATTGCTCATAGAAATGTATTCTTATGACACTAACATTTCCTGTTCATTTATTAAAAGGTATTATGAGGTTTCATAGTTTATTTATTTATTTATTTATTTTTATCACATACTACTGAGATTTAAAATAGTGCCACAGTTCTTTTATTGAGGTAAAGTTGGTTTTATATGCACACATTCAGGCTTCTCTTTAATAATATAATTTCAGCAAAGTGTAGTCATTGGAAATTCTAAACAGTGAAATCATATCAGCAGCCAATAACTATCAAAGTACAGCATTGTTCACAGTCAATTAAATGGTGCTAATGTTGTTTTGAAGTCATACTTGCATATCATTTTAGTCTGAATGCAGGGTAAACAATATAGGGAGTTGTCACTGAATAAATGTGCAAATATAAACCCAACTTGACCTCAATAGTTCATTTGGGGTTAATAAAAAAGTTGATCAAGGACAGATTACTTTGTATGTAATAGTTTTTCCAAATTGTAAGGATTCACTGTACATGCAATTATGGAAATATCACAATTGTAGAATTGAATTTTTTAAATGAACATATAAATGACTTATGGGGAAAAAACATAGAAATCCAGATAAGTTTTAATGGTACAGTTTAATGGTTTGTACTATATTTCTTTGTTGTTTTTGTTGTTGTTCAGATCTTTTTTATTAACATTTTGATCAATAAAACAACAATTTTAAAATTTTTTGAAAAACCGATGAGACGATTTATCTTTTTCTCCAACAGAGCCCACTGCACCATTTCTATACACTGTATTATGCATATTTTTTATCTGCTTTACATCATGTCATGATGTACCGTATACATAAATACAAGTATGGGTTAGTAGGTTAGGGTAATTAGGCAAGTTATTTTATAACTGTGGTTTGTTCTGTAGACTATCGAAAACAATATAAAGTTTAAAGGGGCTAATGATTTTGACCATAAAAGGTTTTTTTCTAAAAATTTAAAATGCTTTTTTTCTAATAAAACAAAAGACTTTTTCCAGAAGACAAAATAGTATTAGATATACTGTGCAAATTTCTTGCTGTGAAAATTTCTTGATCATTTGGAAAATAAATAAATAAATAAAATTTAAAAAAAGGTGTAAAGAGGGCTAATAATTCTGACTTCAATTGTAAAACCACACACAAGTCACACTAGGCTTAGTAAATATATTAAAAAAAGAAAATAATAAAGATATAATTTAAAATGGAGGGAAGAAAAAGTTAGAAACAAATGAACAACTTTTGGATCAATTTGCTCTATATATGTATTAAAAAATAAGATTACATTTTTGACTGCAACCTTTGGTAGAGCACCAAATCTTTTCCATTGGAAGATACTAAGATGCCGAATCCAATGATTGCAAGGGTCAATTGATACATGCAAAATATTTGAAACTATTTGTACTATAATTTGATTGTATTCCATTACCTATTGTATACCCTGGTGAAAAATCCAGCTTAAACCAGCCTAGGCTGGTTGGCTGGTTGACCAGCCTGGTTTTAGAGGGGTTTTGGCCATTTCAAGGTTTTCAGCTATTTCCAGCCTGGTCTTAGTTGGTCAGGCTGGAAAATGACCAGCCAAATCCATCTAAAACCAGCTTGACTAGCCTGGTTTAAGCTGGATATAGCTGGTTTTGGCTGGACTCCCAGCTTGGCTAGGCTGGTCAAGCTGGTTTTAGCTGGTCATCTCTCAGCCTGACCAGCTAAGATCAGGCTGGAAATGACTGGAAACCAGCCTGGAAGTGGCCAAAACCCCTCTAAAACCAGCCTGGTCGACCAGCTAAAACCAGCTAGATTTTTCAGCAGGGTATAGAGGCTGTTATAGTTTCCATTATAATTATTTATCATTATAACCAATAAAACTGCTACAAATTTATGGGTTTCTATGTTTTTTTTATTTATTTATAATTTTTTTTTATTATTAAAGGATGTTAAAGCTCTTTGTAAAAGAGCAGTTTACACCATCCCAGCTGGGAATTAAAGGTCTAAATACTTTTTAACCACATTTGTTCTGCATTTCATGTGTCTGCAACTTCCAAGAAAGAAAAAAAAAAGATGATTAGCAACAAATGTACAAGGATGAGGTTTCACAGTTTCGTTTTAAGGAAATGTCAGAAATGGGTAATAATCCTCATTTCAATCATGACAGAATCTACTTATTTTTCATTTGTGTCTTGTACACTTAAAAAAATACTTTTGCTGTTTGTTCTAACCACAAAAATGAGTTGAAACAAGACACAATAAGGTACAACTTAACTGTTTTAAGTTCAAACTACTTGTATAAAAAAAAGATTAAGCGAACCTAATAAATTTGTGTTGGGACAACATGGAGTGGTGGAACCCAGCATTTATTACAGTGTATAAAATATAGAAAAAAGGCAGCCATCAAATAAAACCATATTATTTTTGTATAGATAACATCACGCGTAATTTAAAAAAAAAGGTTTTTCTTTGATTCAGCTTTTTCTTTTATTTATTTATTTATTCATTTATTTATTTATTTATTTTTTAAGTTTTTGTCTGAGATTGCCAGGTATGTATCTGAGGAGGGGTTTTTTTTCGTGACAACAAGCTTCTATAGTGCAACAGAATTACATAAACAGGACAAAAAAACTGATAAAAATCTAGTTTAAAAATAGAGGTAGTTAATGCAAATGTACAAAGTGACACGTGTTTGTATTATATGTGCAAACTGGCGTGTAAAGTACGTTGTTAAATAAGTTTGTGTGTAAAAAGAAGTGAAGTTTCTTTCACAATTACTGTCATAAGGTGTTGATGGGATGGATTGCCAGAGGGAACTGTTTCTGTGTCGGGCTGTTAAGAAAAACTAATAGTTGAAGAACATCATTAAAAACTTTTAAACGGATAAAACAACGTTTAACTATAAACACGTGCATTAAATTTGGTATTCTAACGTAAAATGACGATTAGCATGATAAAGCTAATTCTTATTTTACAGACGTTTCTACCCGCCTTCCCAATAGTTGGCGCTTCTGAGTCTGTTTATTAGCGCGAATCCACCGGGTCACACGAAGTAGTGCAAGAGTGAGACACGCGTGCGTTACATTCACTCAATGAGTTATTGATGTTCACAAACCTCCTCGAGCGAACACAAACTTTGAACCTGGGAGATTTTCATACACAAGTGTAGCTCATCATCTCAGCTGCCTGTTGACGGTAAGATTAAAAATATTAGTCTTCAGAAAGCATGAGAAATGTAGTGTATGTAGAGCTTGTGAAATGTGTTGCGGAACAAGCCTGAGCCTGTTTGACCCATTCATTGCTATTAACCTCATTTAAAGTGTCTCAACATGATTTTTGTGATGACTTTTCATCAAACTAACTTAAAGGTCACGAGAATAAAACATGGCTTCAAAATGCTATTAGAGACTGCGTTTGTTTTAAATTTTAGCGGGATGTTCCTTTAAGACGTTGAACTTGAACTCAGATCTTATTCCGCCATGTTTAAATTAGTTTCCTGCATTAAAGCTAAAACAATAACAGCCTCGTCTGTTTTCCCCCTCTAATGCCGTGTTAGCCGATTAACCGCCATCAAACATTTGCTGCTGTCAGTCACAAACCGTGAAGTCACAGCCAGAAAAAGAGGCTGTGTGTCAAAAACTCGTCAGTTGCCTGCAATGACCACATTTATAACTGTTATGATGCCAAAAAAAGATGTGTGCCTGTATAAGACCATACACGTTCACGTGCATTAATGCTATACATAGTCAATATACAGCAAAGTGGCTCTAAATGTAATGTAATGATTTATATGTTGTTTACTTAATATGAGATCTATTTTAAAATTATATTAAACAACAAAAACAAAATAAATTGAATTTACTTTTAAGACCTATTCTAGTCTATCATGTTTTTTTTTTTGTAGGCCTGAAGTTCAGTCTTGATTGCTAGATTGGTTAAATAACTTGTCTAAGAAACTATTTTTTTTTCTCTGATGCTTGTTTGTTAACCTGTCTTTATTCATAGTTTCAGGTTTTGTCAAGCATCTGGGCTTACCATGTCTGCAAAAAAAGCTGTGAAGAGACAAACAGCGGCACCAAGCGATTCAACAGTTGCGAAAAAGCTAAAAGGTCATTATTTCATAAAGACTTTTTAATGTTTCTTTAAAGCATAAGAATATTCATATAGCTATTAGGTGTAAATTTGTTGTCAGAAGGAAACAAACTATGATATGTACCTCAAATTTGAAGTTACTGTTGTGTACTCTGTTTTGTGAATATCAATATAGAGGCCTAGATATACACTCACCAGCCACTTTATTAGGTCCAACTGCTCATGAACGCAAATGTCTAATCAGCCAATCACATGGCAGCAACTCTATGCATGCCATGGCGATCTGCTGCAGTTCAAATAGAGCATCAGAATGAAGATGAAAGATGATTTGAGTGACTTTGAGCATGGCATGGTTGTTGGTGCCAGACAGGCTGGTCTGAGGCAAATGGGCAACAGCAGCAGAAGACCACACCGGGTGCCACACCTCTCAGCTAAGAACAGGAAACTGAGGCTACAGTTCACATAGGCTCACCAAAATAAACAATAGAAGATTGGAAAAATGTTTCCTGGTCTGACATTCTTATGCTAGGGTCAAAACTTGCCATCAACAACATGAAAGCATGGATCCATCCTGCCTTGTATCAATGGTTCAGGCTGATGGTGTAATTGTGTGGGGGATATTATCTTGGCACACTTTGGGCCCATTAGTATCTATTGAGCATCAAGTCAAAGCCAAAGCCTATCTGAGCATCGTGTCTGACCATGTCCATCTCTTTATGACCACAGTGTACCCATCTTCTGTTGGCTACTTCCAGCATGATAACGCACTGTCATAAAGCAAATCATCTCAAACTGGTTTCTTGAACATGACCATCAGTTCACTGTTCTTAAATGGCCTCCGCAGTCACCAGTTCTCAATCCAATAGAGCAGGGGTCACCAATCTCGTTCCTGGAAGTCCGGTGCCCTGCAGAGTTTAGCTCCAACTTGCCTAAACACACCTGCTTGGGTGTTTCAAGTATACCCAAGACCTTGATTAGCTTGTTCGGGTGTGTTTGATTAGGGTTAGAGCTAAAATCTGCAGGACACCGAACCTCCAGGTACAAGTTTGGTGATCCCTGCAATAGAGCGTCTTTGAGATGTGGTGAACGGGAGATTTGCATCATGGAAGTGTAGATGACAAATCTGCAGCAACTGTGATGCTATCATGTCAATATGGACCAAAATCTTTGAGGAATATTTCCAGTACCTTGTTGAATCTATGCTGCGAAGGATTAAGGCTGTTCTGAAGGCAAAAGGGTCGAACCCGGTACTAGTATGGTGTACCTATAAAAGTGGCCAGTGAATGTATATTGATTTGCTTAACAAATTCTAGTTATGGGTTTAGATTAATGGATTTATTTTATCTCTGGAGCCACTCATTTTGTGCCACATGCCTCTGAATGTTTCTATTTTTGTTGATTTGTAGTCTCTCATATCAGTCATGGCCAGGAGAAGGGCCTGGTGCTTGTTCTGGGTCAGGGTGATGTTGGTCAGCTTGGCCTGGGAGAGGATGTGATGGAGAGGAAGAAACCAGCTCTAGTGACTCTTCCTGAGGGTATTGTGCAGGCAGTAGCTGGAGGAATGCACACAGTCTGCCTCAGTGACACGGGAAACGTAAGCTCTACACAAATAACATTAATCATAACAGGCTTGAATAGTCATGTTAGTGGGGATTTGAGGTCAGGACTAAAGTTTTTTTTGTTGTTTTTAATGTCGACTTGTAGGTTTATACATTTGGCTGTAATGATGAGGGTGCGCTGGGCCGGGACACATCTGAGGAGGGTTCAGAGACGGTGCCAGCAAAGGTGGATCTTGGAGAGAAGATCATTCAGGTCTCTGCAGGGGACAGTCACTCTGCAGCCCTCACAGAGGACGGAGGCGTCTATGTCTGGGGCTCTTTTAGAGTGAGTATTGCCTTTTTGTGTGCTGCCTTATAGGTCTGGGTATTATGGCCTGAATTATCATAACATTTTTCATATCAGTTGATATCTGGAATTATCTCGATAAATCGCCACTTTAGAATTATAAGGTTCTATCTGACATTTTTGCCAAAATTGAGTAGACATATTCTTGTTAAATGACAACTTATTGACATTGAGATACTTTTTATAAGGTGTTTACATTTTAAGACTTTTTATTAAAAAAAAAAAAGTTACACGCATACTGTCTGCTATGAAATGCAAAAACCTTGAAGCTTGATATCTCAAAATCAACCTGCACCCAGATAGAACCTTATAATTCCAAGGTGATGAAATGTCAAATCTGTTTTAAGTGCAAGACAGATGTTTCCACGTAAGTGAAAGTTGTAGGAACCATAGTTTATTGTTGTTGAAACATGACAAATGTCAAACAGATGTACATTTAAAAATCCTGACATGCAGTATCTGATAAATATTTATAAAACTTATTAGATGCACCTTTATCTTTTGTTTTATATGTAAAATATATTAAAGGAATGCTTAACTTTTTTTTCTTTTTTTAGAAATAAGCTCCTTTAACAAGTCTACAGTTGCCATTTTTTAATTCATCTAGCCAACCTGAGGCTGGTCTCAAATTAAAGGGATAGTTCACCAAAAATATGAAAGTTTACACAGAAGTTTTACAAAACCTTTGAGTTTTTGTTGAACCAAAATAAGTTTTTTGAAGTAAGCTGGAAACCTGTAACCATTTACTTCCATAGTGTTTGTTAATCATACTATGGAAGTCGGTACAGGTTTCCAGCTTTTTCAAAATATCTTGTTTAACAGAAGAAACTCAGACAGGTTTGAAAGGGGTAAAGGGAGAGCAAATGATTGGGTGAAACTCTTCCTTTAACAGTTTTTCTAACATTGTTATAGAAATTTGATCAAAACAGTAACACCTCTTAATTTGTTGAAATATCCTCTACAATTATTACAAAGCCTAATATAACTTGTTACTCAATCATATGTAAAACCACATTTGCATCTTATTAGTGTTGTGTGTTATTAATGTCATGCTGAAACTGCTTTCTATGTTGATTGTATGAAAAAAGACTAGCCTGAACACATCAAGAATAAATACAAATGCTGTAGCTTAATGACAACAATTGTTCCATTGCTCCTTTAATGCATGTCTACATTAATAATTTGATAATTCATTGATTTGGTATAGTAGTTTGGTACAGTTTCTGCTGGGTGTCTGCGGGGTCTTGAAGTGTTAATGTCTTAAATTTCAAAAACAAAATTTTAGGCCTTTTAAAGTCTTAAATCCACATAAATATTGTGTTGTGTGTCTTGCATCGTTTTAAACTGGTCTTAAATTTCCTCTGTCCATGTAAAGCTTTACCCAATCAGGCCGACATCCATCCAATCACCAACAATTAATCTTAATAAAATCAGGGAAAGAAAACTTAAAACAATTACACAGTTCCTCATGATGATAATAGAGCAGTATATCTTTTCACATTCTCCCATTCATTCAAAAACTATTTACAAAAGGGGGAGCAGACATTTTTATTTATATGCATGAAACTTAAGGTTTTATAACAAATTCATTAGGTTGAATAGAAGTTATACTCAACAATTTGGATCAAAAACCAACAAATATATATTTTTGATTATGTAATTGCCTTGGTGAAAGTGTATACAACTACAATAATCTTGTTTTGACACATTAAAGTATACCATTAAGAAATATATTTATTTGTTTATTTATTTATTTATTTTTATTTGGAAACCGGGCCATTAGAAATAATCATTCGTGTAAAGCCCTGTATAAGTCTAAAATTTAATTCATAATGGTCTCAAATGGGTCTTAAATTTGACTTGATGAAAGTTGCAGAAACCCTGTTCTGGTACTACAGCAAATCCTTGGTCAGTCTAGCAGAATACAGAACAACTTTCTAACTGGATTGTTCTTGACACACTATCTCTCTTTAGCAGTGCTGTTGTGAACATCAGTGCTGTTTCATCTGCTGTAAATCATTTGTGTTGTTGGTTAAAAAAATAATAATTATAAATAAATAAATAATACTTAAACTTGTATGTAAACAAACCGGATCTTCTGCTGTGTTGCTGTTGGAAGTGATCAATGTGGTGAGTGGACAAACTGTCTGGATGATGCAAAAAAGCAATACTATTTAATTCTGCTTTAAAACAAATATATCAAACACGTTATCGCTTTTTTTTTTTTTTTTTTTTTTTTTTCAATTAAAACTTTTATTGTGAAAATTCTTTGTGCTCGTAGCAATACTGGTTTAGTATGAAAGTGTTGACTTGACTTCTCCTATGACTTCTGACTTCTCCTTTCTGTTCCAGGACAATAATGGCGTAATTGGACTCCTGGAGCCCATGAAAAAATGCACTGTGCCTGTCAAAGTTCCTATAGACAAACCTGTGGTTAAAATAGTCTCAGGTGGGTCATTTAGGGTGTAATGTGATGGTAGTGTATGAATTTGTTCTAATGGTGTTTTGTATTGCTGCTAAAGGGAATGATCATTTGGTCATGCTGACTGCGCATGGAGAGCTGTACACCTCAGGATGTGGAGAACAAGGCCAGCTGGGCCGTGTGGCTGAACACTTTGCCAACCGTGGAGGAAGGAAGGGATTGAGTATGTATCTTGCTGTTGGATGAATTATCTCCTGGAATGTGAATAAACCTTATGAGCTTATGAGAATCTTTTTGTTTGTTTTTGTTTGAATGCATGTATATGTGTGTGTATTTTAATTATTGGCCACTTGTACTGTAGGCATTTAAAAATATTTTATTTTCCAATTGACCTTATTTTTTATTTTTTGCATCAGCTGCTGTTACAGGATTCAAAAAAACACACTTGACAAATCACCATATTAAATGTATTTTTGAAGGGTCATGCTAGACAGACTAGAGTAATAATTCATTGCTTCATTATTCAGTGACACTTGATCCTTCAAAAATGACATTATAGGGCATTCATCGATCCTATTAATTTTTAAAATGTAGTTTAGGAATGTGTAGCAAGATTAATAAATGTTAGTGAAAAGGGTTTGTAGGCATTCCAGTTACTGCTATTATTGCTGAATGTGTTTTACAGAGTATTCATATTTTCATTTTCCCTGTCTCAGTGAGACTGCTGGAGCCGCAGATGGTTATAATAAAACCGCGAGGGAAGGTGGTCTTCACTGATGTCTTCTGTGGGGCATACTTCACCTTCGCTGTTTCTAAAGAGGGGCACGTCTATGGATTTGGCCTTTCCAACTACCATCAGCTTGGTAAGATTTTACATATTTAATCCTGGTGATAATATGGTTGCATTTTGCACTCTTTTTATATATTTTTTTCTTTAATACAGGCACCCAAAGCACAAACACTTGCTTTGTTCCTGTGAAACTCAGCTCTTTCAAAAACTCCACCACCTCCTGGGTGGGTTTCTCTGGAGGACAGCATCACACACTGTGCCTCAATTCAGAAGGTAATTTATTCGCAAATCTCATTGCGTAGCTGTGTGGTGTTTCATATTCTGCTGCTGCTGAATCATGTGCTCCAGTGTTTATAAAGGATGTTTTTCTGCTGTTTCTCTCCACAGGAAAGGCGTACAGTCTAGGCCGGGCAGAGTATGGTCGTCTGGGTTTGGGGAAGGACGTCGGAGAGAAGAGTGAGCCCACAGTTGTTCCTGGGATCAGTGATGTTCAAGTGGTTGCCTGTGGTGCCTCTGTTAGCTACGCTGTCACCAAACAAGGTGAGAACACATCCTCTGCTTTTTTCATGGAATTTAGATTTAATGTGGATCATTTTTTTTATTGCACATGAAACTACATGTCGTTATGCAACTTTGAAATGCAAAATGAACAACTAAGACTACTTTATCCACCATCATCAAATCTTTCTTGGGGTCTTTTTACCCTTCCATATTTGAAAGCATTACAAAGTTAGCTTGACTTAAAAAAATAAATAATAATAATAATAATATCAGTTCAAATAATCAACTCTAAATTTCCTTAATTTTAGTAGCAAGTCTTTTTGTAGGAAGTAAATAATTAGTTGGACTGGAAAGAATCTGCAGACTCTTTTGGAAAATATAAAGGGGTGTTTTAATGTTAACTTATACTTTCACTGTCAATTTATATTAAGTTTTTACTGCAAATGGCACAACCATAATGGAATTGTAAATATACATATTACCTTGTATTGTATTTTTTCTTATGTTTTTTTATTAAATAAAAAATCTTTAAATAAATTCATTTACAGACAACTACGCGAGTAAATGAATGCATCGGATGATCTGTTTGCTTGTTTGCAGAAAGCTTTGGGTACAGATTCAGTGTTTGTTTGTTTGTTTGTTTGTTTTTTGTTTTTTTTCCAGTCCCAGTACTGATCAGTTTTGCTGAAAACTGCATATTTTGATTTAACAGTTAAATATTTGTATAGGAGTTACCATGTAATAAAAGCATACCTGACAACATTGACAACAGTTAGCTTCAAATGATAAAATACATAGCAAACGTTAGGCATTATTGACAATAAAATTAAAGGTTTAGCCTATTAAAATCAATGGCCTATACAGAAATTTAATCGTTATTAATCTCGTTCACTCTTTCATAAGCTGTGTTTAAATATTGATTAATTACTAATAGTTATTTAGTGAAGAACAGTAAATGAGTCTCGTTTTGTTTGATAAGAGGTGTCACTGTAAGAATGCACAGATCTTTAGGCTAATGAAAGCATTTGATTACTTGAGTAACTGTTTATGCTCCATTTTGGTGAAAATTAGTTGTTTAAAATAAAACAAGCAGGATGGATTTGTTTACATATTATTAAGTGTATTTGTCGGTTTAAACATGCACCCTAATCCAAAAGTAACTATATTCACTCTAAATGATGTGTACAGAAGCTGATCTGGGAACAGTTTATCATACGGACCGTGTCCGTCAGTCAGCATTAATACATGCATGCACTGATACAGAGATTGTACAGTTAAGGCAACAGGAAACTTTAAAACAAAAAAATAAATGAATATGTTTTTAGATTAATTTCATTGTGTTTTCAAGCCACAATAGTGAATCCACAATTCTCTTGAACAGCTCTTGCATTTTTCATTTTTGAGATCGGCTCTGTATGAAAAGTGAAAGTACAATCATCAACACAAAGATTAAAAACACGGGAGAAATATGGAAAATACTTAAATGGGATGATTAAATGGTAGAATATGGGAGAATCCTAAAGCTAAAGTGGGAGTGTTGACTGGTAATGTATTAGTGGGATAAAGGAAGTTTTTTTTTTTTTTTCTTTTTTTTTTTTTTTTTTTCTTCTTTCAATAAATTGCTTGTTGGTTTATCCAATATTTATTGATTTTTTTGTATTTTGATAATTTAAATTGCACCGTGTGAAGCTGATCAAAACTGACCAGTCCATTTAGCTTTTAGCATTCATTGTCTATTTATGTATTTATGGCAAATGGAACATGACGTATTGTTGTTCACAGTGTGTCTTCCACCCGTAATTACATTCATTGCAGCACTCAGAGTGTTGTATTTTTAGAACATTAAACAATAACGTGATGTGCTCTAGGCTTGTTTTGATTTTGCATTAGCGCTGTTTGACTTCTCTAACGCTGGTATGTGTTTGCCAGGCTCTGTGTTTTCCTGGGGAATGGGCACCAACCTGCAGCTGGGCACAGGAGAGGAGGAGGATGAATGGAGCCCTGTGGAGATGACTGGTAAACAGCTGGAAAACCGTGTGGTTCTGTCGGTGTCCAGCGGAGGGCAGCACACAGTCCTGCTGGTCAAAGATAAGCAGGAGAGCTGATCATTAACTCCTCCACTAAAGACAGCTTAGCCAAACTACTGTATCAGTGGTATCTGTAACCTATAGGGGTGTCTGGGGTTCATAATGCTTCCTGTGCTGAGCCAAGCCAGTCAATGAGGGAGGATCATCTAATTAAACCTTTTGTCCCGCTTTATCGGGAGCCCAAATGTTCACTGGATATGCTCCGGTAGATGATCAAAGAGCCTTTTTTATGGACTTTTTTTTTTTTCCTTGCTTTATTTTCTTAATTCTTTTTAACAAAGATCTTTAGAATGCTTCCTAGAGACTGCCTGTTGCGAATGATTGTATGCATGAATACGTGATTTAATAAGTCTTTTAAAATGAGTTTCCCCAGAAACTGTTTTTTTTTTAAATTCCACATTTTGGTGCGAGCAATAACGGGTTACAATAGCAGGTTTAATCAGGATAACACATTCGGGGGGAGAAAACTAAACTGATTCAGTATTGCTGTACTTAACAGTGTTGAACTCTTTTTCTTAATCTCTTAAATGAAACTGTTATTGTATCCATGCATTGCTGCCCTGTGGACGATTAATAAAAATGTGTGTTTACAGAAACCGATATATGGGTACTCACTAAAAAGTTGATTTAAGCAGGTATATTAGGGTCTATTTTGAATATGCAATTTCAAGCCTTTAGTGTTATAACTTTCACATTCTTCGGGGTGTACTGCTTGTATTTGTAAGTTAGTTAATTTGTAATTGGTTAATTTGGGATTTATTTTTATGTATTTTGAGAGCTGCAGTGTTACAAGTAATACAAGTTGCGGAATAATATTACTTTTGTAACTGAGTAAAGTAACACACTACTATGAAAAACAAGTAATGATATTCGAGTTGCTTTTTGTGAAAATTTAATGGCTTTTAAAAAAAAATAAGTTGCTAAATTAAATTGACTCAGTAGCTATGTTTTCAACCACCTATTTTTATGTACGTTTTGCCAATGCGCATAAACGGTTGATGGAAACGCCATGATGCGCATAAACCGTCTTACTGTTTAACTAATACCGTTTAAGCATTAGATATCTTTTACTATTAATGACCTCCAGAATCAAGAGCATCTGTGCCCCACGTCTGACAACTTCAAATGCCACCGAACGTTCACAGCATGTCAGGATTGCCTTCTGAGGCGGAAGTCATTTATTAAATTAAGAAAAGATTGACACAGCTTCTCCTACAGCAGTAAAATCAGTTTTTACTGTTGATATTTGGCGCCAGTTAATCAGCAAGTGACGATTATGTTCGCTTTGACTTGTTGGATGAAAATGCTGCTTTATTCGCACTTCTGTTATGCGATAATCCAGTTTTGCACGGTTCATTCTCATTTTTAGATGGAAACAGCTAGTGATTTTACTTGAGACATATAATGCTAAAGTAGCAAACATTGCTTTAAACCTTCAATAATTTGTATATGGCATGTATAGCTCAGGGGTCTGTTCTTCATATGTGGATTACTCTATTAGCTGGATTTAGTTGACATTATATACAGATATACAAATGCATAGCATTTTTACGGTACCAGCTTTAGTAGAGTTTGTCTATAATATTAGACATGCACAATATTTCACTTTTTAATTTTTTTAAGGAATTTATGCGGTCTTGCACATGTTTTGACTGCTAATATGATGGTGAATTGATGCTTCGTCGAAGTTGTAGATACCTTTACTGATATCGAAGCTTTTTTGATGCAAAATTCATTTAACCAGCCAGTTATTTCTTTTAAGAAACTTGCCAAATTAAGCTGATTAAGAAACTTGAAATGGCCTAGGTCACTAAAGAAAGTCCGCTCTAAATGTAAAACTAAATATTCTTGACACATGAAAGTGTAAAGTCTGCAGCTCACAACAAAAGTGAAGAGCTATTGCGCATCATATTTCACAAACCATTCACTACGAGTTTAAGGTAATTTTGCTCACATGAATAATTAAATATTAATCAGATGGTCGTTACGCTGCTGTGCCATCAGCCAATCGTTGCATTGTTGATCATGATTTCAAGGGTCAATAGATCTGTTCTTCACAACACTCACAGAGATCTCGGATCAGTTTATCCAGACATTTTAATGTGATTCGCCAACTTGTCAAGACCCAAATTAGCCAGAGATCAGTCATCAAGATTAAAAGATCCAGGATCTGTCAAATCATCTTGGATCATTTAAGCAAATTTTACTGTTGTAAATATTACTCAAGTAGGAGTAAAAAAATAGCCCTTTAAAAAGTACTCATGAGTAGTGAGAATTATGCTGTTGAAAGTGGATGCATTTACATGTAATTTGTGTATGTGTGTAATTGTAACATTCTGTAGTGCATTTAGTTATTGCCTAGCAGGCACACAATGTCATAAGATGTTAATATTAGGTTAGATTTGGGTTGTGATGTCAGGTGACCAAAATTCAATGTCTAGCCAGCGTCTAAGGACAACATTATTTTGATGTCCAATAATGACATCAAATGACGTTGATATTTGGTTGATTTTAGGTTGTTAGAAAGTGACCAAAATCCAATGTCGAGCCAATATCTTAAACCAACATTCTATTGATGTCAAATACTGACATTTATTCATCAGTTATGGCTACCAAAATTTAACATCTGATGTCATAGTGGTAACATCGACACAACGTCAAACTGTAACATCATTAGACGTTGATATGTGGTTGGTTTTAGGTTGGACGTTGGACATTGACATCGAGCGGACATTGAATTCTGATGTGAACCCGATTTTCATTTCCAAACAAAATGCAGCATCTCCATGACATTAGGGTAAAATTTTAATCTGACGGCATGTTGACGTCTTATGCCTGCTGGGTGTTTATGGCCATTCCGGTCATCATACAGTAAATATCCATCATCTTCTCATCAGTGACATGCATCTAATCCAGGGGTGGCCATACTCAGTCCTGGAGGGCCGGTGTCCTGCAAAGTTTAGTTCCAATCCCAATTAGACACACCTGGGAAACATCCGTGCAGGTGTGTTGAGACAAGTTGGAGCTAAAATCTGCAGGATTTCTGGGTCAATGCGTGTAAAGATTTTGAACATCATCTTGGACACTTTTAATGCTTCCAAACAGTTTGCTGCAATGTAAAGTGCACATGTCTTGAAGTAGTTCATTATGATGCAATTTAACTTCTATGTGTGATTTGATTGGACAGTAATTACAGGACTGATTTTTCTCATTCCCATAAACAAGAAAAAATAAAGTAGTGACTGCAGGTTGAGGGAAAGTAGTGGATTAAAAGTACAGATACTGCACTAAAAGATACTCAAGGAAAAGAAAGTATACATCTTGAAAACTACTTAGTAAATTACAATTTCTGAGAAAAACTACTCACAGTAATTTGAGTATTTGTAATTAGTTACTTTACATCACTACAGCCAGGTAGTAAAAAGTAATGTAATGCATTACTTGCAATAAAAAGAAACTAAGTAACATAACCAGTTACTTTTTTGGGGAATAACCCAATATTGTAATGCATTACTTTCAAAAGTAACTTTTCCCAACACTGATTGAAAGAGTACAAAAAAATACTGCCAAATATATAGTACAAGTAGAGTATTTGTTCTAAATACTAAAGGTATGAGAAGTATCCGTTTTAAATTTTATTAAAATATGCACCCATAATAAGCTGATAAAGCAGGGGGGTATGCATGTGAGTGAAATCTGTGTAACCCAAGTGGCAAATATATACAGGGCTCCATTGTGTTGTGGAAATTCTGGAATATCAAGGAATTTAAATATTTTAGATGAAAGTCAGAATTGTAATAGTTTTGTGTCAGAGTAGTGGGATATGAGGGATTTGTTTGTCGCTTTGACAAAATGTTTGCATTGTTTCTTACTTGTTTTAATGGTTGGGCTATATTTCAGCACATTCCTTTTAGTTCACCAACTGGCTGTCATTGAGTCTCGTGTGGTTGAAAAGCTCATCTGAGTGAGAGCAGCACATTAACAGTGTTTGCTTGGGATGTGAGCTACTGAGAAGTATTTATTTTTATTAATTCAAGTTCCCAACTTAATTTTAGCATTCTCCATAACTTTTTTCTTAAGTTTGGATAGCTAAAAAACAGTTAGCAGCACTATGACTAAGTGGTTAGCAAGGTTGCCTCACAGCTAGAAGGTTGCTGGTTTGAGTCCCAATTGGACCAGGAGCCATTTCTGTGTGAAGTTTACATCATCTCCCTTTATTCAAACGGTTTTTCCTCACAGTCGAAAGTCATGCAGTACAGCTGAATTGGATCAAATAAATTGTCCATAGTGTGTGAATGGGATAGTGTGTGGATTGCAGATCTGGGTTGTGGCTTGAAGGACGTGCGTTGTGTAAAGCATGCCAGAAAAATTTGGCCGTTTATTCCACTGTCCACTTGTTAAATCGTGATTTACCGTCCAGGTCCAAGCCGCCACTCATTTGAATTTCATATTCATTTCATATCACACGTGGTGTACACAACAGTCTCTGCACTTGCTGCATCACTGACACCAATATTTTAACAATTGTTTTAAAAAATTTATCACTTTCTGGCCATTGGATATTAGGCACAGATCTAATCACCATTTGTTAAGTCTCCTCATACAGTTGGATTGAGCGCTTGGACCCGGAAGCTGCTTCGCATGACATAACGCTTAACAAGTGAGTTGTGATCCCTCATAATACAGCCGCATGATAGTAACTAAAAAGTTCAAGTTACTGTATGTAAACTGAAGAAAATTATTCCACCTAATTTTTGTTAGTCTTTATTTTATCCTAACTTAACTTTTTATGGTTGCGTACCATAATTTCTTTTTTTTATTGTACAATTTCTTTTTTTTATTAAGCTGCAAAAACTTTTTTTAAAGTTACAGATTGGTTTTTATTTAAGTATATGAATATACAACTTTGTATATTTTTAAGCTGTCCAAACTTGATTTCATCTTTCAGTTATTTCAAGTGATCTTGAAAATTGCTATGGTGTTTTTTTATTTGTTTATTTTTATATATAAGAGTTTACTGCACTTGAGTTCTCTTTCTGTAGCAGCTAAAGTTTTGGATGTCTCAGACTGTCACATAAAATGGTAGCAGTGATGTACTTTAGTAAGTGGTAGCATTTAAGGCTAATTCTTCAGTTGAATTATTCAGGTCTGTTTACCATTTGCTTGGGTTTAGAAAAAGGAATGAATGATGAATCCCTTTTATTCCTGGTCTGATCTTCCTTTTCTGTGGAAAGGTTTCTTTTTACATGCATTTGGTTCATTTACCGGGATTGCTTTCCTAAGAAGTAGCAGAAATATATATACTCTAATGTCAGATAGGTTATTTGAAATGTCATAGTTGAAGCTTATATAAGCATGTACTAAAGCACTTGAGGCTGGAAATGGTTTGGTCGCTATTGATAAAATTTGCAGATCAAAGCACCTCTTCAGCATCCATGAAGGGGAAATGGTATTGTGCTCTCCGTCTGTTCTTTATGTTCCAACCCACAGTGAGTCATACCGAGAGACTTTGTGGGGTATTTCAGCTGAAAAGCCCTTCAAGGCCCACTTTCTCTGAAAGCTTTGAAATGCTAACAGCCTCTTCTGCAAGCACTTAATTGACCACCATCATTTAATGCCGTTATCTGTGTTTTTTGATACCCGGTGTGAGACAGCATGAGGTATCATCTGCGCTGAGCAGTGGACAGGACACTGCCTTTAAATGTTATTGTTTATAATGCCAGCAAGCTACTTTAAATGCGTTTGAGAGAGAGCGAGAGAGACGTCCTCATTAAATGAGTCACTGTTAACTGAAGTTTCCAAAAAAGTCATGAAAATGAGAACTTTCACAGCAGGCAGCCCAAGAAGTGGTTAAATGGATTTTGTACAGCATGTAAGAAGTGCACTTCAGTACTTCTCCATTACTAAAAAGTTGTGCATGAAATGCCCCTGAAACATGTTTTTAAATGTTTAGGATTCTTTAAAGGTGCTGTATGCACGTTTTTGACTCTTCTTAAACATAAAAACACAATATGTTTGCAGATATTTAAGAAAAATGCTAAGATTGTTTATCTGAAAAACAGTGCTGAAGTCTACTTTGGAAATGTGCATTACGTGCCATTATGCGTGCACATCTGTCTTTGTCTAATTTGCCTAATGCCACTTTAGCCAATTATATTTCAGCACTCTGGGTTGCCTTGGTTGGAAAAACACATATTTGATTCATTCATTCAGTCAGGAAGGCTCACAAAGCAAAATGCGACTTCTGGTGGACAGACTCCGAAATGAACACATGGGGTGGTTATTAATTAGCAAATAATATACATATTACTGTACGAACGTGAACATTATGTACACATAAATGTAGATGCTGAATCACTGATATGTGTTGGTTTTGAGTCTAAAGTTCGATTTTTAAACGGTTTATTTTCAAGATCTGAGGTGAGCTACCTGCTGCTACTATCAGTATGGCAATAAATGTCATGTAAAATGGCATTCAAATTCACATTATTGGCATTTAACACTGAAATCACATGAGGTGTACCTGAGGTGATCATTGTCAATTTTTCTCTTGTTCAGCTGCAAGAAATGGAAACCGTTTTTAATATATCAATTCAAGGTGTTGGTTAGAACAAGTACTTCTTTTAATATGGAAAATTTTCCTTCTATCATGTGCTGTTGCTTTTATATAGAACACGATTTAAATCAGTCTTTAGGCTCAACCCTCAGTATCCCTCCTGTTGGTCCTTAATCTGGCAACCTGTGCTTGGGTTTGTTTTGGTCCAGGAATGCAATACCTAGTTCAACCACTGGGTATCTAACTTACATACCCATTGTTAAATATCATTAAATTGATGAAGATCTTTTATCAATTTGCTGCTGCTTTTTTGTAATTGCATGCGAGTTCTTTAATTGCAGCGTGTTAAGCTCTCTCTCGGCCACCATACTACAAATTAATTTAAATAGAGTATAAATTGAATTAGAGTTTTTTTCTGAGCTGTAATTTGATTGTTACTGATGTCAACAGACAAGCAGTGATTAGTTAAAGGGTGCCTATTTTACCCTATTTTCAAGATTTAGGATGAGTCTTTTGTGTCTTCAGAATGTGCCTGTAAAGTTTCAGCTCAAAACACTCAGATTGTTTATTATACCTTTCAGAATATTGGATTTTCTGCTTCGAACACAGTGTAGCTGTTTTTGTTGCCTGTGCCTTTAATGCTAGTTCTCCCCACCCACTGTTCCAATTTACCTGTCAAAGTGTACCGCAATCTCAGGGCGCACTCACAATATGTACAGTTGCCTTGAACTAGGCCAGAGCACACTTCTCCCCCCTTCTGTCTCCCCTGAAGCCCCGCACTCATGTCATCGATGATTCGCTTTTCAGTTTAAGAAGTGTTCTTGCTCTGCACAGTGGGGATTTGTTTATATTGTTTTAGTCATTTGAAATGCAGAGACAAGCAGTCAAATATTTCGCCAAACAGATCAGCCGCTTTTGACGCTCATAAACAATCATAAAGTCCTTGTGCTGCAGGAATTAGGAGGTTTGCTGAAAGTGCAGCTGTCATGCAGTGAGGGGTTTGTGTTTTTAATAATCTGCGACAGTTTGTGTTCATTTAACAGTATGAATGATTAATAAATCCAAATGAAACAGTCCCTTAAAAGGCACATCTCATCTTCAGTTTCAGGCTCAGGTGCACATTGCACTCACAGTACAAGTGAACTGCGCTCTGGCACACCTCTTCCAAGCGGGCTGACTGAACTGTGCCTGAGCCCGATTCAGAGCACTCACACTTCTCAAAAGATCCGGGAAATGGGCCTGGGCATGTTTCGCATAGCATAGTGTGAGTGCGCCCTCAGTCTCGGCTGCGTCAGATAAACAGCAGTGACCAACATGGAAGCAGATCTCAGGTCATTTTTGTGAGAAATACAACAGTAATTCACCAGGATTATTTGATGTATGTGCTGTGGAGTTAATTTAAACCTTTTGATGAGTCACACAAAGTGTCGTTACAAATTCACGCACACACACACAGCGGATGCATTTAGCTTTGCACTGTTTTTGCATGGCAAATGTGGAAGGATATTCGTTAATATCCACTGCTGTATGGATATCCATTATGTTAACGAACAAGATATACCTGATTTAACATCCACAAACCAGGATTGAAGCGTCGTCTTCTATAATTGTACTGACATGCTACTGTGGTGAAAAAGATGGTAAAATTGCTGTAATTCATTAACATGCTCTGTTTTAAAAACGTTTTAAATTTGTAAAACTCATTCTTGATCCCAGTTGATGATGATCACAGAAAGATCACAGATATTTTAATCCCAATTGCTTTGTGCATGTCCTGTCTTGTTGATATGATTATACGTGTTACTACGGAGACATGTTAATACCCAGCTGTCAATCAATTCGGTGGCGGGAAAACCGCACTCCTACGTCACATTGCAGTGGGCCTCAAAATGGATTTGGATCCTATTTTTAACATCAGGAAATTTTTAAAAAGGAGACTTATTGCCATTATATCACTCCGATTTGACAGTGAACACTCTATACCTACAAACAGTTCTGTCCAAAAAGCTTACAAAAGATGATTTTCATCATAGGTGCCCTTTAAGGCCTTTCATTTTCTTTTGCATGCGCTTAATCTGTCATTAATACTAAAAAAAAAAAAAACAATAATAGTGTTGACTATTGAAATCAAAAGCACTTCTGATGTCATTACTGAAAACTGATGCTACTGTAATTGTTCCGGTTAAAGATGTTGGTTTTTTCAGGCATGAAATGTGCATCATATTTTTTATAATATCAGCAGCATGTCATAAACCATTAGGCCGGTCGTTATTGCATAGAGTCCCATCTTAATGGGTAAACATCCACGTGTCACCATGGAAACTGTACAGAGAAACCCTTAATGGAAATCTGGTTTTCCTGGATACTTTGTCCAAACAAAAATGATAGGGAATTGCCAAGATTAGAGATCAACTGACTGTGAAGCCTATGTAAATATTTGACATTTATACATAAATGCTGTTTTATATCTGTGACAGCTGAGTCAAATAAAAATGAGGTCCATTTAGCAAGATTTTGTTTTAAGAGCTGTGGACACTTGCGATAATATCCAAGAATGAATGCAAACATCCACAATAAATCTCTGGTTTATCCCACAGATTATCGATAATGCGCCTCACAAGGACTCGGAAGGAATTGAGGCTTGCAAGATCGTGTAGCAAGTGATCCTCCTGATCAATCTAGCTGACATGCTGTCTGTCATTTCTGTGCCTCGTGATGTTTCCCTCCACCCACTAGTGTAAACAGCGTTGCTCTCTGATCCACTGTTTATGCCATTATGTAACAAATACTGTGGACCGCAATCACGAGGAACCGGAGAAGCACATAAGTGACATTTTGCTCACCATAATGATGTTGTTTAGATTCTATATGTGTGTCTGCTGGCCACCTGAGACTCTGTGATGCTTCATAACCATTTCTGGAGGCTATTATCCACTACTATGGCAAAAGGTATAATCTGTATTTTGCTTTAACTATAAAGGCGCTACTTTTCCAGAATAACAGATGGAGTGATTCTGCTCCTGTATGTTGAAAGCTTTAGTAAACAGAATCCAAATGGTGAAATACATTTAAGGACACACTGATGTTAGGTAGAAAAAGGCAAGTAGGAAGGTAAATATTTTGAAGAGCTGATAGATCATGATAGATCAGGTTTAACACACTGCAAGTTTTTAGCGAGTTTGTAGCATGTTTCTACTCACTTCTAACGTTTAGCATGTTGCTAACATTATTTAACACCCTACACGTTTTGCATATTGTTATCATTTTAACACGATATAACACATTTTGTCACTTTGACATAGCATGATTTATTACATGGCTGACATGTTTTAGCAAGTTTCTAGCATGTTTCTACTCACTGCTAACAATATTTAACACCCTATAAGTTTTGCATGTTCTGCTCACTACTCACTGTTTTGCATTTTAACACGATTCAACACATTTTGCCACTTGGTTAGCAGGATTTATAACAATTTATAATGTTTTAGCACATTGCTAGCAAGTTTTTAGCATGTTTTTACTCACTGCTGACATGTTTAGTTTGCTAACATTATCCGAAATCATAGGGTTTGCATACTGTTAGCATATTAACAATTTAACACATTTCTGACGCTTTGGAAGCATGATTTAACACAGTACAAGCATGTTTAGCACATTGCTAGCAAGTTTCTACTTAGCATAGACATGTTTAGCATGTTGCTAATATTGTTTACCACCCTATAAGTTTTACATATTGCTAGCATTTTAACATAATTTAACATTTCCGCCACTTTGGTAGCATGATTTATCACATGGCTGACATGTTTTGGCAAGTTTCTAGCATGTTTCTACTCACTATTGACATGTTTAACATGTTGCTAACATTATTTAACACTATGAGTTTTGCTTATTGTTGGCATGTTGACATGATGATTTTAATCATTTTATAGTGTTTTAGCATATTGCTAGAACGTTTCTAGCATGTTTATACTCACTGCAGACATGTTTAGTTTGCTAACATTATTTATCTGACATCCTATAAGTTTTGCATATTGTTTTGCTACTTTCTACAGACATGTTTAGTAGGTTGCTAACATTATTCATCACCCTATACGTTTGCATATTGTTAACAAGTTTCCAGCATGTTTCTACTCAATGCTGACATGTTTATTATGTAGCTAACATTATTTAACAAACTATAGGCTTTGCATGTTGGTTGTTTCTACTCACTGCTGACATGTTTAGTCTGATAACACAATTTAATGTCCTTTAAGCAGCATATTGTTAGCATGTTACGCATTTTGCCACTTTGGTAGCATGATTTATAACACTGCTGACAAGTTTTAGCACATTGCTAACAAGTTTCTAGCATGTTTCTACTCCCTGTTGACATTTTTAGTATTCTAACATTATTTAACATCTTGTAAGTTGTGCATATTGTTAGCTAATTATCAATTTAACACATTTCCGGCAAGCCTTGGTAGCATTATTTTACACGGTACAAACTGTTTTATCACATTGCTAGCATGTTTTAGCATAATTCTTCTCATTACTGACATGTTTAATATGTTCTTTACAAAAAAATTAAACACATTTGCAACATTGTTTGCATGTTTTAGTACAATACGAACATGTTTTTAATTTAGCACATTGTTGGCATTTTTCTAGCATGATTTAACACTGCTTTTAGCTGTTTGGCAGGCTTAAAGCATGTTTTGTGAGAAACTTGCAGGGCTATGGAAATGAATACAATGACATAAAAACTAGCTTGTGACAAACAGCATTTTCTTATGTACGTTTCGCATCTTTGACAAGTGGTTGTGTATGAAATGGGCAGATTTAGCATTACATTTCCATAAGTTTTAAATGTTCATTCATTCTTAAAAAATAAGAACTTGGTTTGACCTAACTGACCAGTTTGTGTGCTTTTTGGTATGCAGTGGAAGAAGATGGTGATTTGAAACATTAATAAAAAATGACACTGATTTTATCTGACTTCGGCTATCTAATGTTAGGGTGCAAGGTTAAAACTTAAATCTGCAAATTTGATCTGCAAAACGTTAATTATTAAAGCTACACTTTGTTTTATATGATGCAAATGACTACAAAAATTCAGTAAAAGTGTATTACAATAAGCTTTTGTCTTTCTACAAGTCATTATACAACAGCCTCTTTTTATTATTATCCTGACTGATATGTGCATATCTTTAGTAAAAAGCACTTATCCAATATATTTCATAATGGGGTCTATAGGTTGCCAACTGAAGAGATTACGTAAAAGTGCTCGAGTTTCCAACCTTAACAAGTACCTGCAGAAAATTAGCATAGCGGTTTTCCTTTTCAAACGTTTTTTTAGGCATTTATGTTATATTTTTGGTCATCATCATTCAGTGTACGACAATATTCATTCTTATGGAGAGTAAAATTTGTTGAGATAAAAATTAATCTACAGAATGATTTTAATTATTTTTTCTGAACTTTCACAACAAATACTGGCAGATCAGATAGTTTGTGATGTCTAATTTCCATGCGTCCATAAAAATAGATTCATGAGAACAGATCACTGAAGCAGAATACAGGAAAGCAAAACTAATACATAAACACACTTGGCTGGAAAAAAGTTTACCTATTACAGCTCAAGAAACTAAACCATCTCCTTTTACAGCAAAGCTGACATTTTAAATCCAACACTAACATCATGAGACGATTCGTTAAATGTCACTTCAACTTTAGAATTTGAAGAAGGTCATAAAAACAGCCATTCTGCGCCAATGGCAAAGAAATGCAAGATTTTCGTCCACTAAATACTAAAAGAGCTAAAAACGTTTATACTTCATAGTCAAAGGTTTTAAAACACCTTCACTAGTAGCACAAATTTACAAATTGACTTTATAAAGCACCATGAAATGAATAATGCTCAGAGTTTATGTTTTCAAAAGGAAGAACATCCGCTGACATCCATGAAAAACAAAGGGAATGTCCATTCTAAAGTCCAATGTTTCTCCATATGTCTTGGTTTTTAAGAAAAAAAAAACTTTTATTGTCTACAACAGGAGCTCAAAAACTGTACATTTTCATTTTTCTGTGTAACAAGCTCTTGTAAGAAAAATCTTACAGCTCACTTTGTTGTTTCAAAAGCAGAATTGATTATTCAATGTATCATAAAATCCCACAATTCCCATGGAAATGCATTAACTTGCAATATAAAAAAAAAATCTCATTAGGGGAATCTGCTGTATTGGCTCATATACCACTAATGAATGTAAATTTCCTGTTGGTCAGGTCTTTGATGTCTTTTCCAATGCATGATTACCATCTTGATGGTCCAGATCATCTCATTTCCTCACTTAGGAAAATATCTCGCAGATCATTTCAGGGCCATCCATACTTTTCAGTCAAGAACGATGAGAATAAAATATAAATAATGCCCCAACATGACATTCTGCCAGCAGTTTATGGGCCAGATAAGCTTAAAACTCAGTTGTAGAGATCTGGGTTACCTCGGACTGCGGGTCTTTCTGTGTACTAGGAGTCATCCGGTCCAGGTCTAGTCATGTGGGCTGCTTGATTGATTCTGTTTTGGCGCAGACAGAGATGGGCTCTCTGATGACGCTGCGGGCTTTGGAAAAGCTGTTCTGCTCTATGCGAGTGCGAAAAGGCAAGCAGAACTCTCTGAAGCACCTCTTGAAGTTCTCATCTAGAAAGGCGTAGAGGACCGGGTTGAGGCTGCTGTTCATGTAGCCCAGAGCGATGCACAGATGCCAGCAGGCCACCACCAGCAGGTTCTTCTGGTCGATCTCTACCACTGTCTTGACGATGATGAAGATGTGGATGGGGGTCCAGCAGATGATGAATGCCGCCACCACCACTAAAACCATGCGGGTGATGCGCCGGAGGTTCCTGTCCTTCTCTTTGGAGCCGGAGAGCAGGCGCACGCTCTTCAGCCGCAGGATCATCAGGCCGTAGCAGACGGTGATCACCAGGACGGGAAACACAAAGGCAAAAATAAAAACGCAGATTTTGGTCACTGTATCCCAGTACCATTCTGGGTCGGGGAATTTCAGCATGCAGATTGTTTTGCCTGAGAAAGAAGAACATATTAATACAATTATTAATGTTAATGTATTTATTCTTAGTGATCAGTTGTGTTTTAATTGACAGAATTGTTATTTCCTGTCCTTGAATCTGATTCTAAGGGCACTGAGAAATGTCATACCATGATCAGTGAAATACATTAGTATAATTTGTAACCCTGGACCACAATACCAGTCATAATTGTTTTTGGAAATTGAGATTTATACATCAAACTTAAATCAACTTTCCATTGCTGTATGATTTGTCAGGATAGGACAATTTAGGTGAGATCCAGAAATCTGGAATCTGAAGGTGGAAAAAAATATTGAAAAAAATCAACTTTAAAGTTTTTCTAATTAAGTTCTTAGCAATGCATATTACTATGCTATTACAAAAAATAAAAATATATAAATTTACTAAATATTTTTAGAATTTTGATACATACAGGGCTTGGTGATTTGGCCTAAAATCAGCATCTGCTGCGTAAAACATATACTGGATAAGTTGGCCGTTCATTTTGCTGTGGCGACCCCAGATTAATAAAGGGACTAAGAAAAAAAGAAAACGAATAAAGGAATCTATCTACTATCTATCTATGATTATTTATTTAACATTAACATTGAACAGCTGAAAGTAAAGTACACATTGCCAAAAACAAAGTCACTTTCTTATAAAAAAAAAAGCGAAAATAAATAACCTGCACTTTTAAAAACTAAATTAATTCATATTAAAAGTAGAAAATAAGCGGTATCTCTTCTAAACAAAATAACTGTTGTATATCCTGTAAATAATATTTTAAACAGGGAATTTTTTGCATCTTCTGTAAACAAACCTTTGAATGTAAATAATAATTTTAGTGTAATGGAAAATATGCCGTCTCATGGCATCTCTGGTGCAGCTTCCAATCATCCTTAATAAAGTGCAATGACGTGTAGTTACATTATTTGAGAGGTGCCGGGGTATGCAAGCTTGCAAACTGTGCGCCAGATCATTCCCTTGCATATAAATCACACAGAAGTATAAATCAGCCTGACCAGAGCAGGGTCACATGACTCAATTTCGATTACTTTTCAATTAATTGCCAAGCCTTAATGTCGCCACAAATATATATTTGAATAGCAGACAGTTTTGTGGTTCAGGCCCACATGCTGTATATGTTATGTAAATATATAGTTGTACAATTTAGAAAAGTGGCAGTGAAAAGTTACATTTTTAAAGTTTACTTTTTTTTTCACATCACAAAATACAAGATAAAAATTATTAGGATTGTTTTAGGATTGTTTTGTTTTAGTATTTAAAAAGCCAGTATTTATAAATGCACTGATTATTTTTTTGTAAGGACATGAAAGCTTATGATCTGACAGCTGCAACTCTGTCCTAAAATAGTTGATTAAAACTTTTAAAATAATTGTCTTGTTGATCAAAACAAATTAAGTTGTAAATGCTCAACCTTTTTCATACGATTTGTTCTTAGCTTTTACCTATAAATGTTGATCAGTTTACTGGTAATTTTCTGTGAAGACACTAAGTGGTTGTTCTCACAGAATAAAATGAAACAGGCTTATCAGCAGTGCGGTGCAAAGCAGAAGGGCTTTATTTGGAGAAAATATCCGTCTGGATGTACTTTATCCTGCTTATTACATGGCTACATACCACAAAATGTAAAATGTAGGCAAAACATTGTTTTGAGCCTAAAAAAATGTATTAATAAGTATTTAATTCTTTAATTAACTGCAATGCTGACATACATGAAAATGGCTGAATGGAGCATACACTAACCTACTTATTATTCAGCCACAAGATTGTGCCAAACAGTCAAAAACAGCCATGGAGACAGACAAGCATATAAATATAGATGTGAACCTATTCATTGACATTCAGTTAGTTTCACTGGGTATTTTCTGAGAATAACATACCTTGGAATGTTGAAAGTGACAAATCAGAATCGAGTATTCCAAACAATAGGGAATATCTGATGATGGCTATTTGAATTATTATAAAATAATACACACTTCGATGTAAAGCAAAGTAAGGTGTGAATTATTTTCTAATAATACAGTGGCTCAGAGTCAATTATTCTGCCTTAACAGTCGGTTACCACACCTAAAAACATTTTTCAGATCATGTATTTAAAGCATTTGTCCAGTTTTTGTCCTTAAAACTCTTGTATGTAATACTAGTTTCTTACACATCTCATCCCAATGCTTTTGTTTTGATTTTTGATCCATTATGCAGTCAGATTCTAGCAATAGTAGGATAATAAATAGTGCACTTCTTTTGTCCTCACCTGAGTCTAATTCTTTAGTAACAGCCATCACCATGACGGGGAAGCCGACAGCGGAGGACAGAATCCAGACGCAGATGTTGATGATCTTGGCTTTGACAGGCGTGCGGAAGTCCAGGGCCCTCACCGGATGACACACGGCAATATAGCGGTCCACACTCATCATCGTCAGCGTGAAAATACTGGTAAACATGTTGTAATAGTCAATAGCAATGACCACTTTACACAAGAGCTCGCCGAACGGCCAGGTGCCCATGAGGTATTTGGCGCTCTGGAAGGGCAATGTACTGGTGGCCAACGCATCTGCTAATGCCAGGTTGAAGATGTATATGTTGGTTGCGGTTTTCATCTTCGTGTACCTGTTTATGGGGGACAAAAAATAAATTAAAAAAGTTAGTGCTTGGGAGTCATATGGCAATATGGCCATATACAATTGAAGTCAGAAATATTATCCCTCCTGAATTATTTGCCTCGCTATTTAAAAAAAAAAAAATTATATTATATTTTTTTTCCCAATTTCTGTTTAATGGAAATTCATTCATTCATTCATTCATTCATTTTCTGGTCGGCTTAGTCCCTTTATTAATGCGGGGTCGCCACAGCGGAATGAACCGCCAACTTATGCAGCCGCAACCCATCTCTGGGAAAGGAAAGAAGTTCATAATTGCATAATTAGGCAGGTTAGTGTAATTAGGCAAATCACTGTATAATGATATTTTTACCTGTAGACAAAACAAAAACAATTCTTGAGGGTGCTAAAAATGTAGACCTTAAAATATATATATATATATTTTTTTTTTTTTTTTTAATGAAAAACTGCTTTTTTTAATCTGAAAAATTCCTAAAAGTTCTTAACATGATTCCTAAATTTAAAAAAAAAAAAGTTGAAGTCAGAGTTATTAGCCTAAAAACTGGGCCGAATACAAGTGTCTTGAAAAAAATCTAGTGAAATATTCTGTACTGTCATCATGGCAAAGATAAAAGAAATCAGTTATTTGAAATCAGTTATTAAAACTATTATGTTTAGAAATGTGTTGAAAAAGTCTTCTTTCCATTAAACAGATAACAAATATACAGGGGGGCTAATAATTCAGAAGGGCTAATAATTCTGACCAACTGTATATCGTTCTCATGATATGAGTTGACATTGTCAGATTTTTGTCATATCAACAAGCCCTAGTTTGAGCTGTCTGATAATGATAAATTTGCACCTGGGTTTGATATGAGCACTCATGAACAGAGAAGCAGATGAATGCGCTCATGAAGCGTGATTTGAGGATTTGTTTGGCTCTGCCCTTATTATAAATATAAAATATGATTAAGATGATAATCAAATTCACAAACGGAATTATGTGCCTAACTGACAACCTTTCACTCTCTTTCAAATTTTAAATCCTGACACTTAAATGTTAACATGTTTAAAGAGGGGCAGATGTAGAACTCTGGCATTTTTTATTAGGTAAAAATGTTTAAGTATTCACTTATGAGTGTACACTGCCTATTTATTTATTCACTCAACAGACTGTACACAGTCTATTATTATTATTATTATTTCCAAAAGTTTTAGTTCTCTTTTATGAAGTTCATTTTGAAGATAGTAAAACAATTTTGCATTTATTATTTTAAAAATGTATTAATTAATTAAGATTTCATTATTGTAAATACTGATTATTTATTATTTATAAAAACAAATTAAGAAATATGTTAAATTATATATATTTTAGTCATGTCATAATTTTAATTATTTTATCATGTAGCGCTATTTTTTATTTATTATATACTTTAAATTGATATGATTAATTTAATAATTCATTATTAAACATTATAATTTATTATTTTAGTAAAATGAATAATTAATTATTATTTTCACAACTTACACTACTAATCATATGTAGTTAACATTATTAAAAAACTGTCATATGTTAAATTATATAATTATTAACTATATAACTTAAAAATAATAATAGTAATAGTAATAATATTTATTTAAATAGAATTAAACCATTAAGTATTACAATAATAATACTAATATTAGAACCAATAATAATTTCTAATTATTATTATTATTAGTAGTAGCAGTAGTAAAATGTTTATCAACAATATTTGTAAAGTTGTTGTATGAATAATTTTATTATTATTATTATTGTCATTATTATTGTTGTTTTTGTTGTTGTTATTATTATTATTATTACGTTTTTCACAGTGGCTTTGGTGCTTTTCTCACAACACTAGTGCATTTCTGCACAACAGTTAATACATTTCTCAAAACAATTAGTACAAACTGCAAACCCTAATTGATAACCTGCAAATCTGAGTACAAGACACTGAATGTGTATGTTTCACATTTTTACTGCATGTACTGTATGTATTCACAGCATTGTGCAAAAAAAAGAATAAATACACCCTTATTTACAACAAACATAAACTTCCTTTGGGTAGAGCTGTGCACAACTGTAAACAATATTGCAGTACATATTGGAACTGAACCTACAACATACACATGTCTATAAATCATTCATCAAATTGTTCAATTTAGAAGGCATTTTCAGGAAAATAAAGATTTACATTTTTTATATAAAATAGTCTTTTTCTATATCTGTCTTTTTATAGACAGATTTTGACAGCTAGTTCAACATTTTTGTATCTAATAACTCAAGGAATAAAATTAAGACTATTAGTTTAATATGGAATGACTATTCAGCATTAACAAGTCCAGTTCATTTTGACTGATATGACATAAGCAGATGATAATGTTATAAATAGCAGAGAGTTGTATGAAAGCAATTGATGCATGGCCAAAAGCATCTGCAATGTGTTGGAAAGAAATAAGAATCTGCTACTAGGATGTGCACAAATGACTAATTGTTTTGAGAAATGCATTAACTGTTGTGTAAATGTAAATAGTGTTGTGAGAAATGCCCCAAAGCCACTGAGAAAAAACTGTAATGTTGTTAACACGTGTATTTATTGTACACCATTCCCTAGCAGTGGCAACAACATGCTCTCATTAAATGAGCCTCTTTCTGATATCATATTTTAATCAGCTTTTCAATTTAAATTTTTTCTTCAAATTGAATGATGGTATAAAAGGATGCAACTATCATTACTAAAGAAAAGACCACGGTGAAGGCATAAATTGAAATCCATTGATTATGCTCCCTTGAATTAGTCTGGTTGCCCACACACCGCCTTCTCTTTTGAGGACTTGACATTTGAAGTCTCACAGAGCTGAAGAGAGAAGACGACGCATCCATTAGTGACACTGCAGTTTATCCCTTTCTTTGCGCATGGGCTATACGTGTGGCGAGATGAATAAATCCATTATTATAAGCTCCATTAAGTCTTTTGTACTGAGTGCATAACATGTTTTTGTTGTATATCCGTGACTCATGTTTGCATCTTTCAATATTGGCTCGCTATGTTCAGTCCAGTTGTACTGTAATTGCCATCAATCATGGTTGTCATGCTAAATTAAGATATACTTTTCTTTCCAAACTCTCAGTGGTGCGTGGGGATCATTTTGTATGCAATTTGTTTTTCTGTCATTAGAAAACCACAGAAGAATATACAGAAAATTTCTAATATGGAAAACTATGGAAAGTTTCTTTGGATTTACTGGATTAATTCGATTAAAAGGTCTAATGACAGTTTCAATTAAACATATTGTGGTTTAAACATTTTCTTTGTCAGAAAATGACAGCTGGTCAGAAATAAATGTTTTCAGTTGTTGTGCTTAAACATCATGCTCATCTCACCAAATATCAATTTCTGAACTCTACTTAAAGTTGGTATTGTGCTGTCTAAAAATGAATATAAACAGTGTGTATTGAGATATACAATATGTACATATCATTCAGTAGAAAAGAAGGATGTTTGGAAGGAGGGATGTTCGGAAGAAAGAAAAGGAAGGAAGGAAGGAAAGAAAGAAAGAAGAAAGTTCGGAAGAAAGAATGTTTGAATGGAAGGCAGTAAGGAAGTTCGGAAGGAAGAAAGGAAGTATGTTCAGATGGATAGACTTTCGCATATTTGATAGATGGATTGATGAATGAAATATAAAAGAGTATGGATGGATGAATGGATGAAATACAAGAGATTGGGTATGGATGGATGGATGAAATACAAGAGAGTGTGTGTGTGGAAGAATGGATAAAATACAAGGGAGTATCCATGGATGAATGGATGAAATACAAGAGATTACGTATGTATGGATGGAATACAAAAGATTATGAATTGAAGGATGGATGAAATACAAGAGATTATGGATGGATGGATGGATGGATGGATGGATGGATGGATGGATGGATGGATGGATGGATGGATGGATGGATGGATGGATGGATGGTTGGATTGATGCATAGATGGATGGATGAAATACAAAAGATTATAGATGGATGCATGGATGGATGGATGGATGGAATACAAGATTAATATGGATGGATGGATAAATGGATGGATGGTTGGATGGATGTGTGGATGGATGGATGGATATAATAAAAAAGATTATGGATGAATAAAATACAAGAGATTACGGATAGAAGAAATACAAGAGATTATAGACGGACGGACGGACTATTTTTACAATGTTTCATTTTTTTTGTTCATCATGAAAACTAATGAATTAAAGTATGGGGGATCTTTGATGTGGATGCAATCTAAAGCGCATTCAGTTCAAGCTCTCTGTCTGCAATTGAAACTTTAGGGAGAATTATTAATGAGTTCTTTTCACATCAGACTTCCTATTGTACAGCTTGTGCCTTCCAGGCTTTAGTGGCTGATATGCTTTAATACGCTCTCTTCAGCTACATTTTTTTCTGTCTCCAAATGGGAAAAGGCATCTGTGAACGGTAGGCAATCCAGACATCGTGAATATGATTAGCTCATTCAGACTTTTCCTCTTAGGCAGTGGCTTTGCGCTCCTGAAGATATGTGCTGTGAATAGATGAGAAAGATGTGATCTGAGCCACTCTGAAAGAACGTGCTGCTAAAAACTCTATATTTCAATGCAATCTTTTCTTGGGTTTTCTTCCCACTTGTGTCTTTTGACTAAAAAGGCTAAAAAAAATCTATAAAATTTCTATTTGTTCTCTCATATTTTAACATGAAACCTTCAAACAATATTTAGCATTGTGCAATATTCTCACTACTGATATGTTTTGAGTTGTCATTATTCTTCATTTTTAGAATTGATATTCTTCCATTTTAGATCATTCTTACAGAATTCTAATCATTTCATATTCGGAACTCATGCAAAGTTCAATATGGAATCCTAAATAAAGGTTTCTTTGAAATAGTTTTATAAAATACAAACAGAATTCAGTAGTTTCAAATTTCACACTGCTCATATTTGATTAATTTAATGTAGGTGTAATTTTGTCAAGTTTGATGCAATCATGGGTTAACATCTATATTGATCCTTGAAAGTCATTTTTGTTTAAAAATGTTATCCATACCTAATCCCTAAACCTAACCCTAACTGTAACTGTAAATAATTCCCAAAACCAATAACTGCAAGGCTAAACTTAAAGTGCAGTAGGTGATTGTCTTCAGAAATCTTTTTTTTTGTTTGTTTGTTTTTTTGTTGTGCTGGTTGAAAGTCTCTTACATTCCAATAGTAATGATCAAAGTAAATGATCTAAATGTATTTATATGTATTTTTATATTCTGGGTATGGCATAAGACAAAAAAAATCTTCAGTCAATTAAATGTTGTCAGGTTCATAATTCTAATAAATTGCCAAACCGCCTGTCAACAAATGTAGATTTGTACATCTGCATAGCACGTTCGTGCAGATCCACCATTTGCACATGCAAGTGTGCTGCATTCATGTGCACATGAGAGAAAGTGACAGCGATAAAAACAAATGCTGAAGCAAAACTTTTTAAAATCCTGAATCAATATTGGATTTACTTTTGCACGGTGTAGGAAGGATGACTAAAGTATTCCTTTTGGACAGGTAATGTTTTTAATCACGCAAAGCTGATGTAGATTTTGTTGTTAGGAATTAGGGATATGCACAGAAGTGTTGTTCAGTCACTGAAATCTTCCGGCAAAATACTGATGTGACTATTTTCAGTTTCATAAGGGACCTTTTACTGCATTAATAATGAAGATTTTTATTTAGTTTAACAACAAAACATCAGTAAATAGTGCTACATTGTTTCATTTTTGAACAATGACAACCAGTGACGCTCTCCCTATAATGTTTACCATGCTGCTCTAAATAGTCGTCTGAAATAGCATGTAAGTATGGCTTAGTAATAAGTTTAAATCATGCACACCACCAGCCAAGCACTAAGCATACAGTAGTCGCTTTAGGACAAAGCATGTGAGCGAGTGAGACCAGCGATCCTTGCAGGTATGAAATATTGCACATTATGACAAGATTTGCTTGCTACACAGCTGAAAACATGCTAGATATAATACAGTTTCTCATTTGGTAGGGGTTTTATAAAGTACTATAAAGTTTTCTAACTGGTGAATGACATGATCAAATGGGTTGTTTGCTGTCATCTTTAATGTTGTTCCAGGAACATGTCCTGAAGAAATTAGATCACACAAACCTGATATTTAAGACTGAATTTTTTAAATTTAATTTTTAATGTCCTTCATTTTTTTCAGTCACACAACTTCTAACCAGTGTTGAGTGTAATCAAATTACTTATCCACTGAAAAAATTTAAAGTAATGGATTACCATTCAATTTTAGATCATTTAATTACAGTTGCTTTAAATAAATTCATTCATTCATTTTCTTGTCAGCTTAGTCCCTTTATTAATCTGGGGTCGCCAAAGCGGAATGAACCGCCAACTTATCCAGCACATTTTTAAGCAGCGGATGCCCTTCCAGCCGGAACCCATCTGTGGGAAATATCTACACACACACACACACACACACTCAAACACTACGGACAATTTAGCCTACCCAATTCACCTGTACCGCATGTCTTTGGGCTGTGGGGGAAACCGGAGCACCCAGAGGAAACACACGCGAATGCAGGGAGAACATGTAAACTTCACACAGAAACACCAACTGAGCCGAGGCTCAAACCAGTGACCCAGCGACCTTCTTGCTGTGAAGTGACAGCACTACCTACTGCGCCACTGCATCACCTTAAATAAATTCAACAGTTCTGAATTATTCAGTTTAGAGAAGCAGACTTGACTGAACAGAAATTGTCGAAAATAAATGGCAACATATTTTCCATAAGTCTTGGACAATTTCCCCTCAAATGACTGTTTATGTAGAGTGGGCTGTGTTTCTGTGATTGTCTTCAAAACATGTGAACAAGAAATGTGGGATTGGCTGTCGGTTGCTAAGCATCGAGCTGTAACATTGTAATACGGCATCATTCACACATACTGGAGTGGGATTTCATAACTCTGGGCAAAAAGCAGTTGTAATTTTAAAATCTTAAGTGTGTAATATTCCTTTACCCAGGGATATTTAGAATGACTATGATTTGAAAATACTTAAATGGTTCTTAATAGCTATGTGAAAATGTTAATACAGTGTTTGTTTAAAATGTGGGTTGCCCCAACACAAACCGACTAAGTTAACATTATTGTTTTTACAAATTTGAGTGGATTGAACGTGAAACACTTAAGTTAGCCCCCCCAAATAAAAATCAAGAATTGTGTTAATTCAGCTCATTTTAAATAGTATGAACAAGTAGTTTGTGTGTGTGTGCAGCTGAATAAACAATCTTAAAAATAAATAAATAAATATATATATATATATATATATATATATATATATATATATATATATATATAATTCATACTATAAACATTTAGAAAACTGCTTGCAGAAACCCTAATATTTATGCAAAACAAAATGTTGTAAATGACTCAAAGTTAACCTTTTGGTTGTTTTTTTTTTATAAATGTACAGCTTCTATTGTTTAAGAAACTTCTCCAAGAACTTTTAGAAAGATTATTTAGAGGCTCTACACTGACTTTGCCAAGAAGCTCCAATTTGTGTCTCTATATTTACATTTTTACAGTGATGAAAATGAAACCGTATACTAACCAATTACTCACCCTCAAGTTGTTACAAACATTTATGAAATTCCTTTTTGGCTGTTGAACACAAAAGAAGACATTTTGAAGAATGATGGAAACCAGTCACTGACATCCATAGTAGGAAAAAAGTCAGTGGCTACCACGTTCCAGCATCCTTCAAAGTATTTTATTTTGTGTTTAACAAAAAACAAAAACTCAAACAAGATTGTAACAAGTGAAGGATTAGTAAACAATGAGGTTAATCAAGGTTCATTTTTGGTGAACTATTGCTTTGAAGTAGTTCCAAATATGATTATATCAATGATTAGAAATGTCTTTTTTGTTGTTATTGCATAACATAAGTACTTTGCTTTTGTGAAGCTGAAGTCACAATCAGATAAAGGGAATGATAGATCTATCTATCTATCTATCTATCTATCTATCTATCTATCTATCTATCTATCTATCTATCTATCTATCTCCACCCATCCATCCATCTTATCATCTTTCTTCTTTCTTTCTGTTGAGGATCTAAACAATCGAATCTGGCTGTTAGCTCTTACGTTTGATCTTTATATTATACAATGCTCTTCCAAGCCCCTGAGCTAAAATGATATAAACTGTGTGTGCTATAATTTACACTGGCTCTGCATCTTTTCTGTTGCAAAGAGGCTGAGTTTTACGCGGATGAAAATCAACACAATCTCTCTCAGTCCTTCATCTTCCACCATTTGAACAGATTACAATCGAAACTCGATAACCACTGCAATCTCTGTACAAGACCACATTACTGAAGTTCAAACGAAACCTATATATAAACAGCAGACCTGTTTTCATGTCAATTATTTTTGATTAGGCACTTGTAAGGTACCAGCAAAGTTTGGGCAAAGTGGGTCATTTCAGAAGCTGTGTTGTAAAACAAATAATGAATGATTATCCTTATTCCAAAAAGGTTTAAAGTACATATCTTAATCAACGAAGTAGTCCTCTTACCTGACCACTCCGTACATAACCAGCACATTTCCAACGAGTCCCACAACGCAGATGACCGAGTATAGCGCAGTGATGGAGACAGCGATAGCGACCGCACTGCTGCCTCTCACCGCCTTCAGCTCACTGCTTCCTCCGCTCCAGTTGGACAGAAGTCCCGCAGGCTCCTCCAGAAAGCTCGAGTTGTGCAGAAATAAAGGATAACGCTCGGAAAAATCGCTGACAGTCACTGTTGGAGGCTCCATTATGCTCGTCCCCTATATGTCGAACGCCTTCTAATTAAGTGAAACTGTAAAATGTTGAAAGTGTTTGTTTAAAATGAAAGGTGTAAGATCATGAGCAGCAGCTTTAAGGACATCAACTCCACTAGTCACTTTGCGCGGCTCTCCTCTTCTCTCCTCGGGAGCGCACTCGACTTCCAACTGCGCGCGCTGCTGTGCACGCGCTCGTACTTTCTCTCAAAGTGAAATCCATTTGCGTGGAAAGACTAGTAGAACACATGCTATTTACATCACCCTCTCTCAACATACTATAAACAGTTAAAGTTTTTTTTTTTTTTTTTTTTTTTTTTACCGTGAAGAGGGCGTTTTTGTAATATTTTCCATGTCATGTTTTACATGGTTTGCTTGTCTAAAAATCCTTAAGGATTCCAATAGGATTTCTTTATATGACTGCATTTAGATTTTAAATCATACTTTGGAACCCTTATGTGATTCCAATATGATTTTTCGTATAAGATTTTTACAGTATTTTAATGGGATGCAATTTTCTATCTTAATTCCTAAAGATATGATTATCTATTGTATCTATTAGCCTACTGTACTTATAATAGTTTTGAATGTATTATGCAGTTTTCTAAAGCTTACCTTGATGTACTTGAGTGTACAGTATTAGTGTACAAATTTCCAAACAAACTAGGCAAAAAAAAAAAATTATATATATATATATATATATATATATATATATATATATATATATATATATATATATATATATATATATATATATTTTTTTTTTTTTTTTTTTTTTTTTTTTTCCATGCTGGCAGACCAAACTGTGGGTTGGCCCACACAAAACAGAGCACAATTGAAGTCCACTGTAGGCCCATAGCAAGTGGAGTGTATATGGGCACACTGAGTAAAATATAGGCATACTGGGGCACAGTATCTGAGTCAGAAGTATACCATGCATTGTGGGTATTTATTAAATAACAAAATAAGTTAGGTCCCACTACTAAGTTGAGTCCAGGCACAAAATGCGCCTATAAGGTCCCAGTAAAGCACTCATACAAAGAAGTATGGTTATGAACATGCAGGGTCATTGTGGTTTAAACAGAACAAAACTAGTTCACTTCTACTTTTAAGCAAAATAGCACAATATTCTGTTGCATAACTTCATATTTTGAAAGTATAAAATGTAAAGTCAGTAAATGAAGCCATAAAGACAATATGGACTATTTTATAAAGGTTGGGGACAAGACTGCTTTATTTTGTAAAAACGCAGATATAAAAACAACCTTCTAAATAATTATTTCTTTTTAAAATGTGAACTTTTACATTTATTTTGTTAAAATAAAATTTATGCCAATGATGTTAAAGCTGCATTTGAAGCATTTGCAGCCTACATGAAATCATTCTAAAATCATGATTTGGTGCTTAAAAAATAATTTTATTTTATATTAACCTAAAACTACTTGTGCATTTGACTGTTATTTTATGTTTTGTGTTAGAATGTAAAAGTTATCCATGTCACATATATGTACAATATTCTAAAAGCAGAAGTATTAAACCCCCTTTTGAATTTAATTTCTTTTTTTAAGCATTTGCCAAATGATGTTTAACAGAGCAAGGAAATTTTCACAGTGTTTGATAATATTTTTTTCTAGTGGAAAGTCTTATTTGTTTTATTTCGGCTAGAATAAAAGCAGTTTTAAACAAAATTATTAGCCCCTTTAAGCTATTTATTTTTTGATAATCTACAGAACAGACCAGCCCAGTTACCCTAATTAACCTAGTTAAGCCTTTATGTTTGCCATGACGACAGTAAATAATATTTTACTAGATATTTTTCAAGACATTTCTATACAGCTTAAAGTTAAAGTAAATCAGTTATTAGAAATGAGTTACTATTATGTTTAGAAATGTGTTGAAAAAATATACAGTAAATACAACTTTTTTGTTTGAATTAGTTACACTTTATGTTATTTACTTTATTCCTTTCTATAACCACACATGGACAGTAAGTAGAACCTTAACAGTGTTATAAAAGAGCCTTTAGCCCTCTTGCTGCCTGTATGCCTTAGCTAGAGAGTTACATCAAAAGCATGCATGATGTGTTAATTGCGCACATTAGGTACACAATTAGGCACTGAACATGAATAAATACATGACGTAAGAAGCATTAAATGGGATTCAATTTTTGTGAAATACCCTTTTCCGCAATATCCTCTTGTGAAATAATTAACAACTTAACAAATTAACATCTAAAAAAATGACCCTATTAGACAAAATGAATTGTTCAGTGCAATTTGTAAACTCATTTAACAGGGTAAAATTAAGCGCGTTCATAAATTAAACACTACTATCTTGTCTCTGAGCAGGTGACAATTTCTTTAATTCAAAATAACTGCTCAGCTTCAATCACAAAATGGAGGAAAAACATAGCCTACAATACTGTGTCTATCTATCTATCTATCTATCTATCTATCTATCTATCTATCTATCTATCTATCTATCTATCTATCTATCTATCTATCTGTCTGTCTGTCTGTCTGTCTGTCTGTCTGTCTGTCTGTCTGTCTGTCTGTCTGTCTGTCTGTCTGTCTGTCTGTCTGTCTGTCTGTCTGTCTATCTCTCATCCATCCATCCATCCATCCAATCCAGAAGCACAGCCTGAAAGAGAAAAATGAACCTAAACACACAAATTAGTGCTCAAACTGTTGACTTATGAATATTAATGATTATCACCCCTGCTTAATCTTTGCCATTTTTTAAATTCGAGGGGTTGTAGAATCTTGACCTTGCTGCGTTGAGGTGACGGATTTGTCAAGATTGCAATTTTGCCAGGCATTGCTTCTGGCTTTATTTCCTGAAAAACAGGACACCATCTGGAGGCTTGGTATTTAAGTCATAGCAGCAAGCTGTTAGTGCATGTTGTTTTGGTAGCTTTTAAGACATTATTGTCTTCATTCAGCTTGTGGTAAGCCAGTACATGTCAGATCTTTCTGTCAACATTAATGCATGATACCAAGTAAAATTTTTCATATATAAAGGGATAGTTCACCCAAAAAGGAAAATCGACTCATTATTTACTCACTATTAATTCCTATACTTTATTCTGTTGATCACAAAAGAAGATATTTTGAATAAAACCGAAAGCCTTTAACCATCAATAGTAGGAAAAAAAGAAGATATTATGGAAGTCAATGGATACAGGTTTTCAGCACTCTTCGAAATATCTTCCTTTGTGTCCAACAGAGAAAAAAAAAATCTTAAACAGGTTTGAAACAACTAAAGGGTGAGTAATTAATGACGGAATGATCATTTTTGGGTGAACTACCCCTTTAAATGCAAACTTTAACTGGTTTACTGTTAGTACGCTACTGTCTATCAGGTGCTTAGGGGCATAATATATCTAGAAGTTATTTTCCCACTGAGATTCCACTTACAAAAAGAACATCAAACCTCAGGAGTAAATTTGCAATCAGCTCACATTTTGATAATGAAATCCTGTTCGGCTGATTACATGATCAGTTCAATCAAAAAGATTCTTCACTGCTCTGTGGCTTCAAGTGGCTGGGGTTGTGCGGAAATGAAATTACGTAACAGAGGAGAATCAAATACAAGCACTTGACAATATCCTCCCTGATGCCTCTAATAGGTCCCTACTGCAGTAACACTGTACATTTTATCCAAAATTCGCAATGAGGGATGAAAAAAAGTCAAGGCTAAGCTCTGCATCTCTTAGGGGACATGCCGATTACTCTGGAGCATGTTAAAACCGATAAAATAAACACAAATTAGTGTTTTTGTGATGAAATACATCTGCAACCCTTTTACTGTTTTGAAGATTACTTTTGAGTAAGTTCATTTTTGACTTACATAAAACAACAATAAATGAAGCTTATTTATAAACTAATTTCGAAAGGAACACCGGCTTATGATTGATCACGGCTGGTCCCGTATTAGCCAATTCATGATTCACCAATCAGACGATTCCTAAATTACCATGAATAACCTAAGTGCCATACCACAGTCATCATCATTTTGAAGAATCCCCTCTTCCACCCCTACTTCTCCTAGATAGGCGGCACGACGGCCCAGTGGTTGGCAATGTTGCCTCACAGCAACATTCCACGTTCTGTGTGGAGTTTACATGTTCTTCCTGTGCTCGTGTGGGTTTCCCCTGGGTCCCTCGGTTTCCTCCCACTATTCAAAAACATGCGACAAGTTAATAGACTAATTCCAATCAGCTCCAATTGTGGTACTAGTAAGTAGTTGTCTCTCCATAGCAATTCCTAATTGTTCATTAACTACAAACAGCAGGGGAGTTCTTGAGATCTACGTACCTGAGCACAAACTCCCCTCTCACCCTGCAAACAGTAAGAGATCAGGGCTCTCCCCCAGGACAGCATGCAAAACATTCTTTATAACCAATTATTAGCTAACTGTGAACTCTTAGAAAATAAAATTGCATGTGCACTGTTAAAAAAAAAATCTATAAAATTAATGATGAAAAACCAGCAGCTGTGACTGTTAACAGTTAAAAATACTTTCTTAAAATATTTCTTTCATTTATACACTCTAAAAAGTCTAAAAATCTTTAGTATTTTGTTATTCATGTGTTATTGTTTTTAATGTTAAATTAAACATTTCAAATCATTGCATTGTGGGAAATTGATCTTTCCTCCTAAGCGTTTTGATGCTGAAAAAAAGTGACTTTTATTGACATTTTAAATAGTTTAAAATTATATTTTGTCTGTATTGTTGTTGTAAATTACAATACAAAAACCTTTTAACCTTTTCTGTTATTTTACTGACCTAATTCTCTATTTTATTTATTATACATGTTGTTTCAAACTACAAACATTTTTTGTTCAGTCACTTTTATAAAATGCACAGTTGAACTTTAATCACAAAAAAGTTGACAGAGCAGAGGTCAACATCCCATAATACAATTTATACAGTAAACAAAAATAAAACATTTGTAAATCACAAAATGCGGAGCATGTTAATAACAGATTTTCTTACAAGGTAGTATATTGAAGTTCAAACATCTACACATCATACCTGTGTTTGTTACACAGACAAAAACACACAAATAATATAATGAACCAAAGCTCATCACAAACATTTTTCCCAGGAGCAGAGAAACATACTAATATGTATGGAAGGAGCTCCATGTTATTCACACAACTATTACACACCATCACATCAATACACATATAAATATAAAATAAACATTATTATTCATAATTAGATCTAATACAAAACTCGAATGTACATTACTCCTTAGAAAAATTACCACGCTAATGTCAACAAAAAGGCATAAAAATTGAAGTGTCGTGCTGGGAATTCTGGAAAAGTCCATTTATGGTTATTAACCATGAGGAAACATGATGTAACAGGTTACGGATTTTACTGTAGTCTTTTTTTTTCATTGAAATTATGATACTTTTTTTAACAATATAACTAATGATACTGTATTAAGAAAGGTGTACAGTGATTTTCAGAGCGACCACACACTTTAATCTGGAGTCAGGCAGGTTTGCTTAACGCCCCATAGGGTCAGCGTTTTAGCTGGCCTGTAAAAGTTAAACTGAGTGAGCATCTGTTGTTACAGATGGCTCTATAAATATGTCTTAATGAGAAAGAGCTCGGATCATTAACTTGCATAGCCCATTCCAAATCTTCTCAGATAAAATAAAGTACTCAAAGTACTGTTCAAAACAGCATGCTCTTCAAGGGAAAGTACAGAGCCTCCTTTTGTTTTATTTATAAGTGCAACTGTACCTGTATGTAGGATTATGTCGGATTTTTCAGAGACCAGATGCTGAGGTTGGCCACTTCAGTCAACAGATTGAAGTCTGATCTAGTCTGACAGGTCCAAGAGCCAGATGCACCCATTAAACCATCTGATCACAAGCCAAACCATCATCCTAGTCATAAATGAACTGACCATATGTCATTCAGACAGAAAGATGACATAAAAGATAAATAAAATCCTCTGCTTTTTTTGTGTAATATTTTATTAGAGGACTAGTTGACTTTAAAGTGAGTGAACTTGTTGCCTGAAAATGATCTGTGTTCACTATTATAAAAGAATTAAGTCAACTTAATAGTTTCAAGTTACAAATGTTTACTCACTTTTTTAAGTACATCTTGTCAATTTTGAGGCAATGTGCTCACTGATTTAAAATAACTAATAGCTATTTTAAAGTTTCTCTTTGCCATTATGTTAAGCTGCTTTCACGCAATATACACTCACCGGACACTTTAGTAGGTACACCTGTTCAACTGTTTATTAACGCAAATTTCTGATCAGCCAACAGAAAGATAACAGTAAATCAAATAACCACTCATTACATCCGAGGTATGCAGAAGAGCATCTCTGAATGCACAACATGTTGAACCTTGAGTTGGATGTGCTACAGCATCAAAAGACCACAGTGGATGCCACTTCTGTCAGCTAAAAACAGGAAACTGTGAGGCTACAATTCACACAGGCTCACCAAAATTGGACAATAGATATTTGGAAAAACAGTGCCTGCTCTGATGAGTCTCGACTTCTGCTGCGACATTCGAATGGTAGGATCAGAATTTGCATCAACAACATAAAAGCATGGATCCATCCTGCCTTGTATCAAAGGTTCAGACTGGTGGTGTAATGGTGTGGGGGATATTTTCTTGGCACACTTTGGGCCCATTTGTATCAATTGAGCATGGTGTCAATGCCACAGCCTACCTGAGTATTGTTGCTGATCATGTCCATCCCTTTATGACCACAGTGTACCCATCTACTGCGTGATGCTATCATGTCAATATGGACCCAAATCTCTGAGGAACATTTCCAGTAACTTGTTGAGTCTATGCCACAAAGGATTTAGGCAGTTCTAAAGCCAAAAGGGGGTCCAACCCGGTAATAATAAGTTGTACCTTAATAAAGTGGTCGCGAGTGTACATTGTAAAAGTGCTATAGAAATAAAGACAGATGAACAAATGAAAAACAGTACATCATATTTTACTAGTTATTTTACAATATATTCAGCTTCATTATATACTTGACTAAAGGTTAAAATGACCCTTAAATGTCACCCATATTTGGAGTTAACACTTATGAGTTAAAATTATAGGTGATGTTAGTTTGCCAATATAAGTTCAGGTTTAGAAGATTTTTGAGCTATTATAAATGTACTAAAAAACCTGGATATAGTTAGGTTAACTAGGCAAGTTCGATTAATTAGGCAAGTCAATGGACAAGAGTGGTTTGTTCTATAGTCAATCAAAAACATAATTCCTTAAGGGGGATAATAATATATTGACCTTAGCAGTTTTTTTTTTTTATTGAAGTCAAACTAAAAGATAAAAATTTTCCAGAAAAACAAAAAATATGGAAAACCGGCTCTGTTAAATATAAATATTCATTCATTCATTATCTTTTTGGCTTAGTCTTTTTATTAATCTGGGGTCGCCACAGCATAATGAACCGCCAACTTATCAAGCATATGTTTTATGCAGCGAATGCCCTTCCAGCTGAAACCCATCACTAAGAAACATCCACACACACTCATACTCAATTTAGCCTACCCAATTCACCTGTACCGCATGTCTTCGGACTGGTGGGGGAAACCAGATTTCATGCAAACTCCACACAGAAACACCCACTGACCCAGCCGAGGCTCAAACCAGCGACCTTCTTGCTGTGAGGCAAACGTGCTACCCACTGCATCACTGTGCAGCCTGAACATAAACATATTAAACATAATAAAATTAGCATAAAAATATGATAAAATGATGTTAAATAGAACAGAAGACAGCAATTAAACAGACCAGTTGTTGACAAAGAATTATAATAAATGCAAATCCAAGATTAATGTTTAATGCAGTTTTTTAACCTGGGAGCAAACTCATAATCGCAGCTGTATTTATCACCGATTCAAATGTCAAGTGAGTTGAAGTGGTTTTATCTGGATCAGCAGCACTCTGATTGATTATGCTTTCTTTAAAATCCAGGCCTCATTAAAGCTGTGACATAATTCTGGAGTGCAGACTGAACATCAAGCTTTGAATAATAATTAAGTGTACATTCTGGGTTTCATTCACTCTTCCAGTAATATTTTTAGTCGAATGTAGTTTTTTCAGGTGTGGTTAGACAGATTACGTGATGCTCAAATATTTCATATTGGATTGTTACGAAACCACCGGTTCAACCAGTGCATGATAAGACAACGAGCTTGCTTAATTATCATTAATATGAAGGACAGAACAAGGCACGAATTCCATTAGCATCTAATCAGTGTTTCTGCCTCTTGTCATCAGCAGAACAGATAAACTCATGCCAGTGGGAGTCCAGAGCGAAATAATGTTCTACTTAAACTGGGAATGTTAATTTAAATATAAATCCAATCCAAAAATAATATGCCTGCCTGTTTGACTATTAGTTAATGAAATTATATGATCAGCCTATCTCAGAGAAGCAACCCAATACAGATTAAGAATCAGAATTAGACTAGGAAAGATTGAAAAAGATTTTGAATGTGCCATAGTTTTTGATACAGATGGAATAATAGAAGTATTTTATTCTGAAAATGTTGTTCTATTGAGATGTTCATGCGCTACCATTTCTAGTGTCTCAAGGGAAGGATCTTAAGAAGAGAAAGGCTGACAATAATTGGATATTAGAAGACTGGGCAAAGATCTGATTTGATGAGTGTCAACATTTGGATGGTATAGAGGTAAAATGTCATATGGTTTGGACTGATTGTATAGGCCCATAGCCAATCTGTTGAACAGGGTGGTTCTTTTTTTCTCAAAAATTGACCTTTTTGCAGTTATTCGCATAGTTTTCTATTTAATTATGAGATTTAAATACTGTATTTTTGTGACATTTTAAGCACCATTTTTAGCTGGACTAGCTTATCGGGTGGTCGCCATGTTCACACTTTTTGATGTACCAAAAATTTTTCCAAAAGATTTCATTCATTCATTTTCTTTTCAGCTTAGTCTCTTTTATTATTCCTGGGTCACGACAGAAGAATCACCCGCCAACTTATCCAGAACGTTTTACGCCTTCTAGCCGCAACCCATCCCTGGAAAACTTCCCCACACACATTTATTCACACTCATACACAACGAACAATTTACCCAATTCACCTGTATCCCATGTCTTTGAACTGTGAGGGAAACCGGAGCACCCGGAGGAAACCCACGCGAATGCAGGGAGAACATGCAAACTCCACACAGAAACGGCAATTGACACAGCCGAGGCTTGAACCAGCAACCTTCGTGCTGTGAGGTGACAGCACTACCTACTGCGCAACTGCGTCGCCCTTCCTAAAGATTTAGAATAAAATATGAATATATACTTATTTTTAAAATACAAATTTATTACATCAAATATCATTAGAAAAAAATAGCAATCTGTTAAAAAAAAATCTGTTTAAATGAAGTTTTATAAACTAATTTCAAAAGGAGCACATGATATGATTGATTGCAACTGGCATCACATCAATAATCATTGCTAGGCCAATCAGATGAATTCTAGCCTCCTATAAATAAGCCCATTCATCCTACCTACCTTCCTTATCTTCATTTTTAAAGGAACTGCCCATCCACTCCAGCTCCCCCTTTCCTTCTTTACCAGGGGAAGCTCTCAAGACCGACCTGATCTCAAACTCTCTGTCAGATGGGAGCATCATATTAATAATGCAAAGCTTTACGACTTTTGTAGCCTCTCTTGTGAAAAGTACATTCAAAAAATCACGAATAACAACAACAACGGCCAAATATTTATTCTAATATGGGCCGCTTTTTGGAGCTTCACACCTTTTTAACTATCACTTTTTGTTTTAAGGTCCAATATTTAAAATAAAAATCACTTGTACAATGTTTTCTCTATTTAAAAACAATACTGTAGCAAAAGGTAACTTCACTTATGTCATATTGTATGTTTTCTTGCACCGCTGGATGTTGGGACTCACGAAAAATAATTGTTTGCATTGACCAAAACAGATTAGCTGAAGTCACATTAACCTTTTTCGATGGGTTATTTTCACAATTTATGATGGCATGGTAGTCAAAATGGGACAAATGAGCTCATGTATAGGAAAAATTCTGGACCCTTGTCAGTGAGGGGTAGGTCTTTCCAACCACCCGAACTTCCCTGACTACAGAGCTGTGGTAATATAATGATTTGTTGATATTTACTTGTCACGTTCATTTACATGACTGATGTGCAGTCACCAAATCAGCAGCAATTTTGTGATGACATGTCAATATACACAACTACCGATGGTGTAAAATAGGGGTTCCTTGGCTAGTAAACATAAGAGAACCACTTATAGTGCTACCTAAATGTTTAATGATGGCAATATGTAGCAATTTAACCACCCCAAAGAACCATATAGCGTTCAATTTGGTTCACAAAGTATTGCGGGCCAAAGAAGCACTTAGCAACTATCACAAAAACCACAGAAGAACCTTTTTTTGTGTGTATAAATGCTTCCAGCACAATGTTGAATCTTTGCCATTAAGAATAAAGGCAGTTCTGAATGCATAAGTGTCAATAGGGTACTAGTGAGATGTACAGTATGTAAAATAGCCAGTGAGTGTATTAAGCCCTCATCTTGCCATCTCTTTATTAAATGATTAAGGCTTTCAAATCATGAAGTGACTCATTTAGTTTTTTCCAAGAATTACATTCACTTTGTTTTGTTATATCTTAAAAATGACATTTTCTTGTAAAACATGCATCATATACACAACATTAAAGTTTGTTGCCTCTTTTTTTGTTTTGTCTAGAGGGACTGAAAGATTAAATTACGGGTGACTGGTGCATTAGATTGATGAGATAGCCAGCAGGGGCTAACTAGCCTTCTGCCCATATATTGGAACAGATCTTCTGGCAGCCATCAACACTTTGAGACTGAGAAATCTGTCTATCGCCTCACATTTTCATCTAGAACTGACCAATCAGTCCCTCACACCAGGGGTGCGCTTCTGCTGTAGAAATACACTGATTCTGCCTTGTTTCTCAAAGGATTTCTATACAAAGCCCTAATAAACATGACCTTTTCCCACACAATTCCGAGTTTATAACTCAAATTGAAAAAATTTAGCTTATAAATGCAAAAAATAAGCTTGTTTTTTAATTAAATCATACAATTCTGACGTTTGCTCATAACTATATTTATAGTTTAGAAAATCTTATATTTGTAATTCTGATCATTCCATCATTCTTTCAATAGCAAGTTTATAGGCTTTCTCACGATTCCTTTTATTTCTCGCAATTCCTTTTTTTTTCTTCTTAGAATCAAGATTTACACTACCTGACAAAAGTCTTGCCATCGATCCCAGTTGTAAGAGCGACTTTTCGTTGATCATTTGGAAAAGGGGCAAAGGTAGATTTTTCCTGATGAATCATCTGTGTGAACTGCATCTCAATCATCACAAATACTACAGAAGACCTATTGGAACCAGCATGGAACCAAGATTCTAATAGAAATTAGTCAAGTTTGGTGAAGGAAAACACATGGTTTGGGGTTACATTCAGTATGAGAGTGTGCGAGAGATCTGCAGAGTGGATGGCAACATCAACAGTCTGAGAAATCAGGACATTTGTCTTGCCCATTACATTACAAACCACAGGAGAGGGCACATTCTTCAGTAGGATAGTGCCGCTCCTCAAACATTAGCCTCCACATCAAAGTTTGTGGAAGCAAACAAGATCAACATGCTCCAGGATTGGCCAGGCCAGTTACCAGAAATTAACATTTTTAAGCATGTCTGGGGTAAAATGAAGGAGGCATTGAAGATGAATCCAATGAATCTTGATGAATTCTGTAGTCCTGCAAGAATGCTTTCTTTGCCATTTCAGATGACTTTATCAATATGTCATTTGAGTCATTGCATGTATGAGATGTATGGATGCACTCCAAGCTCATGGTAGTCATACACAATATTATATCTTTTTCCACTGCACCATAAATTTCTATTCTCTACATTATTTTTGTTAAGTGACAAGACTTTTGTCTAAGCAAAGTGAGACCTTACTGTCCTTATTAAATAATTAACAATCAAGGCATGATCATATTTTATTTTGGTTAAATAAGTGTAATCTAGAGGCATTTGCCCTTCATATAAGCCACTTCTGATACCAAATGATCAACTAGAAGTCAAATTATTATTATTTGTTCCTAAAACTTTAAAAGGCGACAAGACTTTTGTCAGGTGTACTCAAAATGTAAGAAGCAGATATTGATGCTTGTTATAATAACAGCCATAGTCAGGTAGCAAACCAAAGGGCTGCTCTGAGAAATGCACATTGACATTGAAGATCAATCACTTCATAGTTCCTAAAAACAAAGAGAAAAAATAGCAGTGGCTGAAGACATAAATGCATGAGATGATCACAGCATCAAAACATCAGAACATGTGCTATCTGTGAGTGTAACAGCAACAGTATCTCATTCTGTTTTATATATTCTAGCAAAATCCATTCTCGAAAGCAACCATAGCCCTGATATACTGCATATCTCCATTGAGTCAAAATGGAAACAACAATCAACACGTGATTCTCTTAGAGTTCACGCATTTGCAGTACAACTGTGACTCATCTTTTAGTCATGCTATTACAATTGCCTTATAGTCATACAATGGCACATCTCCTGTTATAGATTACCAAAGGGTTTCTATAAATGAACACTAATGTTGTTGTATTGCATTGAATTAATGAAAAGAAATGTTTTAGTCTGCCTGGCAACTTCTTCAACAGATATGTGGTGGCTATGTAGTATGGTTGGTTAAATCTTATCAGGGAATTTAATTATTCAGACAACTCAAATTAAATTTCCGAACATCTGCTTGTATTTAATTGCATTTCATCGTCACATTGGAGATACTGTCGCCTGCTAGACTCCCCTAGTTACTGTCGATGCTTTTCCCCCCCAGTCTAACTCTTGACAGTTTATTCCGATAATTTACACAGACTAAACCCCATAACTGATTTTTTGAGTAGCACAGATGTATTTATTTTCAATTTTAGATGCACCTCGGGACCCATCGATAAAGGGGGGAATGAGAAAATCGGCTTTTAATATTTGATGAGTGTGCACTAAGAGCAATCACACAGCCTCTGAAGTCCCGATGGCTGAAGTCTAATGGAACACATTATGATGTTTGATAGAACGAGGTTGATGTATATTTCGTTACCTCTGCTAAAATGATCCAAGAGGTCCTAATGGATTCTCCCAGTAAAATGTGTAGTTGTCATGGGAACGGCTGACTCAATTCATCCTCAGCACGGGGTTCCAGAGTTCGACAGATAGGATTGGTTGTATACAAGTTAGGAGGTTGTTTGGACAATTATGGTGCTTTTTTCTTGGCTGCAAAACGTGATAAAATTGAAAAAACTAATATTACACCCATAATGGACGATATCACACAAGAGGACAATTTTTTTTAGAACTGTTACAGTAAATAAATGAAAGTAAAGACACTGTAGACTGACTTTATAGAGTAAATCTGAGGTGGTCACCACAAATACGGGTATTTAAATGCAGCTTTTCCTATATGCAATTTGGCCATGCGTCTATAGTGCAGTATCAAGACACTGACTAAAACCAAACCTTCTTTAAAAAATCCTGCCAAGATGGAGATTTTCAAAAACTCTGGTTACAGATTTATCATCAATGCGGTTTTCTCCTCTGTTTGACATCAGATATTTGTTTTACCCCATGAAATACACTTTAAAAATTCTCTTTGAATACTGAAATTGTATGTTGTTGTTTAATTTTGATCGCTGGTTTGTTGGTTTAATGTTGTTGCTGATCTTAAGACATTCCTTCTGCCTCAGGATCATCATTTATGTAGTGAAAAAGGCATGGGGGAGGTGTTTTGATTAACCAATATGAAAACAGATAAATCTGTGCACGAATAAATTCTTTATAACAAAAACTGCATGATTTATTATGTCACAGTGACTCTAAAGAGCTAGTTCATCTGAAAAAAAAGTGGTTTCAAACAGGTTTCTTTTTTTTTTTTTGAAAAAATAAATACAGGGCAGCACGGTGGCTCAGTGGTTAACACTGTCGCCTCACAGCATGAAGGTCGCTGGTTCGAGTCCCAGCTTGGCAAGTTGGCATTTCTGTGTGGAGTTTGCATGTTCTCCCTGTGTTCCCATGAGTTTCCTCCACAGTCCAGTCACATAGGGTACAGGTAAATTGAATGAAACAAAATCATCTGTAGTGTGTGATTGGGTGTTTCCCAATTCTGGGTTGCAGCTGGAATGGCATCCGCTGTGTAAAGTGAAGTTTATTCATAAACTAATATCGAGAGGAGCACGTGATTATGATTGAACACGGCTGGTTCTGCATTAGCATGCTTGATCCACCAATTAGGCCATTCCTAACCACTATAAAGAGCCAGGGTTTTCTCACTACAGTTATCTTCGAATCCCCCCTTCCACCCCTACCTTTTCACCTTTCCCTCTATAGGGCAGCACGGTGGCTCAGTGACTAGCACTGTTGCCTCACAGCAAGAACGTCACCGGTTCTAGTTCCTTAACAGGCCGGTGGTCGTTTCTGTGTGTAGTTTGCATGTTCTTCCCGTGCTTGCGTGGGTTTTCCCCGGGTTCTCCAGTTTCCTCCCACATTCCAAAAACATGCACAACAAGTTAATCGTTAAATCTAAATTTCAATACAGGTAATCTAATAATGCAGCATATCTTTTAATAGCCTTCAATCTTAATCTTTAGCTATTATAAAAAGGGGAGTTGTCGAGATCTACCTGAGCTCGAGGCTCCCCTCTCTACCTCCAAACGGGAGGGAGCCCAGGGCTCAAGAACCTTCGCGCTCAGGGCTCTCTCCCGGGACAGCATGCCAAACTTGCTTATAATCAATCATCAGCTAAGTGTGAACTCTTGAAACATACGCTGGAATAGAAGGTTCATTCCGCTATGGTGACCTGTGAAATAGAGACTAAGCCAAAGAAAAATGAATGAAAATAAATACATTTGAAGAGTGTTGGACAATGGTAGCCATTAACTTTTTATTGATCAATTACTATGGAAGTCAATGGCTGCCTGTTTCCAACATTTGTCAAAATCTCTTATTTTGTGTTGTTCAGCAAAAACTGTAAAATAATGTTGGGTTCCACATTATCTTATTTTATCAACATAAAGGAATTAAGTCTATGTAATTTATTATTTTTTTCACAAATTTAAGTGTATCGAACATAAAACAATCAAATTGTCCCACAAAACAGCAAGAATTTCAGCTTATTTTAAAAGGCACCTGCTTTACCCCTTTTTAAAGATGTAAGATAAGTCTTTTGTGTCTCCACATTGTGTCTGTAAAGTTTCAGCTCAAAACCCCTATTAGTTTATTTAATATACCTTTCAGAATGATTGGATTTTCTGCTCTGATCACAATGTAGCTGTTTTTGTGGCCTGTGCTTTTAATGCTATATCTCCCCGCCCACTGTTGCCACATGCCTGTCCGTGCGTCTCCGTCAGATAAACAGCAGTGACAGACATGAAGGAAGCAGATCTCATGTAAAGTGTGTGAGAAATACTACAGTGTGAACTTTCCCTATGATTATTTGATGTATTTGTTGTAGAATTAATTCAAGTCTTTCTGCAATGATGAGTCACACACAATGTCGTTACAAAATTCACAGACTCAGACACAGCACACGCATTTAAATTTACACTGTTTTTGCATGGCAAATGTGACAGGATACACATTAATATCCACTGCTGTATGGATATCAATTATGCTAATGTACAAAATAAACCTGATTTAACGTCCACAAACTGGGATTGAAGCTTCATCTTTTATAATTGTTCTGACATGTGGCTGTGGTGATAAAGTAAAGACAGTAAAATCGCTGTAATTCATTACAAACATGCACTGTTTTGTAAACGTTTTAAACTTGTAAAACTCATTCTTGATCACATTTGATGATGACTGATAATCACAGAGAGCTGAACAGATCTTTTAATGCCAGTTGCTTGTGCATGTCCTGTCTTGTTGATATGATTATATGCGTTACTACGAAGACCTGTTAATACGCCGCTGTCAATCTATTCGGTGGGCAGGGAAACTGCACTCCTACGTCCTACGTTTTGTGGCGGGCCTCAAAATGAGAGGGATTTGGATCCTATTTTAACACAGGAAATAAAAAATAAAAAATATATATATTGTCTTTAAATCACCCCTATAACTGTGGACACACTTTATCTACACACAGTTCTGTCCAAACAGCTTACAAAAGATGATGTTCATCATAGGTGCCCTTTAAATAAGTAGTATGAACTAACAGAAAATCTCAGTTTTTAAGTGAAAGAAAGAAACTCAAACAGGTTTGGAACAGGTGAAGGGGTGAGTAAATGATGACAAAAACTTTCCTTTCTGGGTAAATCAGTGACTGTTTGGAGAGGAGACACAAAAAAACATACAGTATTGGGGAAATTCTCTGCTGGTGTCTTCTGGCTATCACTTTACATTTTGCACCTTAATCAGTTCCTGTATTAATTTGCATTTTTACCTCCAGAAACTTCCAGCAGCACCCATGGGCTCTCCACGTAAGCCAGCTCTTGTAATATGACTCTGAGCATCAAAATAACTGAGGAGCTTCTCTTACCTGCAGGCCATCCAATTATCTGCTTCTGCCTGAAAGAAATAACTTTGTGCTTTCGGAGAATGCTGCCACAGATCCAGCATGGTTATCCACCGCGTCATGCCATCCTCTCATTGCCGCTTTCTCTTTACCACAGGAAATGCTGTCAAAAGCAGAGCATCCATTAACAGCCTTTAATTCCAGTCGCTTCTAATAAGTGGGCACTATGGTAAACTGGGTAATGAAACTTGAGTGAAGATTCAGCGCTAAAAGGGATCATTTCACACAGAGTTACTCATCTGGTTTGGAACGTATCGCATTGAGGAGAGCTGTGGCCAGAGTGCTTATTAAACCCAAAATATAGTGACAGGGGCATCATTAGTTGGACTAGAAGTGCGTCAGTAGGAAATGCCCATGAATAAGCGCACACTGGGCGCACTTTGACACACTGACAAAACCCATTTCAGCTGAGGAAAAAATGGCTCTCATTCAAACCCTATTAGTCTTGGTTTATGTGAGTCATGGGACACAACAGTAATTTATTTTGATTACAAGATATGGGGTCTATAATTAAGGGTTTAAAAATATAGCATGATTAAGGAATAACGTGAGCAATTGCGACAATGGATTGCATCATTAATTTGTGTTTAGTTTAGTTAAGCCTGAAATTATTCATACACCTGGGGTCTATGTTGACTGTACATGCTGTCAGTACAATTGTTTACAGTTTAAGTCCACTTTTTAACAGCACTCATTCTGGGTTTTGTTAAAGTGCTATATAAGCCATGTAGAAATTCATCTGGCTAAAGCACAACTATAAATCTAAGATTAAAATAATTAGGGAATCATACATTTATTTACTAATATTAAAAATAAGATTAATTTAAATATATTGTTAAATACATACAGTACATACAATAATACAAATATTACAAAATATTAATAATAATATTAAATATATAAAGGTTTGAAAAATCATTAAAAAAGATTCAAATCATAAATATATATATATATATATATATATATATATATATATATATATATATATATATATATATATATATATATATATATATATATATATATTAAAATGAATACATATTAGACTAATACAAACAACAAAAACAAGTTAAAATGAATTTTAATCAAATAAAAATTATTTTTAAATAAATAAAGTGGTACAATGAGCAAACAATACCTTTTAAATAATTCAAACATTCATCAAACTAACATATTTATTATTTATATTTCTAATTCAGTTTTGTAAAATGGAATAGAATACAGCTATGCAAAAAATTAAGTGACAGCCTTCTCAGTTTCTTTGGTTTTACTGGATTTATTGGGTGGATTTAAGTAAAAATGTGTAATCTATGGTAAATGGTACGTCTAAAAATGGTCTGAAAACATTTCAAAAATGTTTTTTTTTCCAGAACATGACAAATTGGTCAAAATAACAATGTTTTCATTTATTGTCACTGAAAACCATAAGGATTATTCCACCAAATATTGATTTACCTCAAGTAAACAAAACATTAATATTGTGTTATCCAAAAACTTTACATTCTTTTAGAGCTGTATGCTTTTTATATATTTATGAGGGTCCGTCATGAGAGGATGATTATATTTGGGGGTCTGGAGTAGAGGTCTATGCGGGACAGATTTTTTAGTCCCACTCTCGCCAGGTTTTATTCCACATATCCTCTCCCGCTGTATATTTAGTCTTTGTTCACCCGCTATCCGCTTAGAATAATTTTGTACCCATCCTGTAGTTTTTGCAAGGATTGTAGGCTAAATGTCAGTTTTGTTTGCCCCTTTGTGATGAGACATGAGTGCTGCCTTAAACCTGACATTCCAGTCTTGACTGCTAAAGGGTAAAACTTTGAGATACTACAACATCGCGCAAAGGTAAATTTGTTCCACTTGCGTCTATGACACATGAAACAGACTCCCATACATCAGACTTGCCTGATGTAGGTTTTCTTAATGCCGAATTTAGACTGCATGATTTTAGCCCCGAATTTGAATCGCCAACAGGCTTTAAAAAATCTGCGAAAAATGCCTGAAATCCCAGGCAAATCGTTGCTCGTTACAACACAGTGTGAAACATCAAAGATGCGATCTGAGATAATCACTGATGATAACATCAGCGATCGCCTACAGCCAATGAGAGCGCAGCATCCACTAGTATGGGTATCTGCAGGCTAGCGGGAGGTTGAAGAGAAATTAAAAGCGCTCGTTTTCAGTTTATTTGGACCCAAGAAATGGAGGAAAAACTAGTGTAAATTTGGCAGGAGCTCCTGTGTCTGTTTGTGGTGTCATCTAAGCAATATCACAACCTGGCCAAAAAAGAAAAAAGTTAAGGAGAAATTGTTAATTCCCTTTTAGCCCATGTAAGCAAATATGTACATTTTCTACCCCATTAAAGGCTTCTTTCTCATTATGTAGTTAATAACAAAAGATATACTACATGTTTTTTTATTGTGAGAGGTAGTTTGGACAAAGTTTTTTTTATTGTAAAGTCATGCAGTGTGAAACCCCCTCTTGCCAATCCATCTTGCCGTGTTTAAGAAAAGCAGCAACAAAATGCTACCACTAATAGTTATGCAGCGTGAAAACATCTGTGATACAACTACTTTGAAAATCAAACAGTCTGAACTCAGCATACGAGTAAACTGACTGTTTTCTAATGCAAGCTAAATGTCCTTCAAGGACAGTGCATCTTTGCTCTGCCACGGCTAAGCCCGCTCTAAGGACATTTATACAGATGATGCGCGCACAGGCTGTGCAAATAAAATGCACATGCAGAAAGCACTGGTCATGCGTTCAGCATGTCTAACCGTAATGATCACTGGCTGTACTGGTGCTCAATAGGAATAAGGAAATCACAGATATGCTGTTTTGAAATAACATAGGGACTCAGGAGTGCTATATTGTTAGACCGCCCACTCCCCTTCAAATTACACTAGAGTTACACAAGAGTTATAGAGTTATTCAGAAATGTATTCCTGCACCGCAAGAAATCGAATCCGTTGTTGCAGTAAAGCCACGGGAATGCAAATCTCTAGTCCAAGGCATCTAAAAGATAAAACAAGAAGCAATGCACATTCCAATAACTAACAACTGAGGATTAGTTCTGCCTTAGAATGTTTATTAGAATTGTTGTTGTTAAAAAACAACAATTTGCCTGTAGAGAAATGAAGTTGTTACATCCAGAACCCAACTACTGAGCTCTATAAAATCTAATCTTGCAGTGGTGTATATTTTTGTAAATTTCAAAGCATGATGTGGATCTGTCTGTGGTGCTGTGCTAAATGCTTTTGGCTGTATAGTTAATTAGCACTTTTGCATCTCATTATTTCTTCTCTGAGTGTTTGTTTGTGTGCGTGTGAGTAAAAGAGTGAGAGAGAGAGAACATGTGTTGCTGTTTCCTGCTAGTTCCACAATCACACCTGACTAAACAGAGCAAAAGAAAAAACATGCAAAAATACTACAATAAAATTAGACAATCACTTACACAATTTATTCAAATCAATATTACATTTATTGTTTGAATTAAACCATGTTTTTGCATTTTTTCTATAGTATTTTTTGCATAACCATAATTAAAAAAATGTTTTAGATCCATTTAAAAAGCAGCTGCTACATCTGAAATATATTAGGATTCTCTTCATAAATTGAATTTAAAACTGTCAAATGTAAATTTCATCCATTATTATTATTTTGTTCTGTATAATAAACTGATTAATCAAGTAAAAAAATCAATTCTGGCATTCATAAAACAGTACAAAAGCGTAGAATTTTAAGAAATGTACATTTCCTTGGTAATTTAGTTTTTTACCATAATTAAGAATCTACAGAATACACACAAAATGTCTGTAACTCTGTATAAAAACTCATTTACACATAATTCAGGGCCATGATAGAAGAATGCGTGATATTAATTTCTCTTCCAATTACAAAAAAAGAAGAATCCTACATGGTCTTTGTTGTTGGAGTTCTTGCTTCAGGTTAGCAGAACTAGAAAGAAAACATTAATGTTAGTTGCATGGAATGCAAGGTCATTAGTTTATAAGTATAAAGCAAATAAAAGCAGATTTTCTGACCTTCCAGCGATTGCCACATTCATTGCACAACACAAAGGTGGTCATTGGTTCATCAGCACTTCTGGTTTGCACCTGTGCACAAAACATTCATCAACAGCAGCAGCAGCATTAAAAATGACATTTAACTTCATTTAATTTCTTTTTGATAAGATACAGCCTTGATATTTTTTACAAATATTTGAAACTAAAGCAAAGGATATTATAAATGGCTCAAGAGGTTTCTTTGAAAGCTCTCCCTTTCTCCAAGATGAAGGTCTTTTCAAAGAGTGCATTACTCCGACTGGTTTCCAATGCACTATAAATATCTCCTGTAATGGAGAATGCTGATTTACCTGGTTGTAGGTGCAGTTTTTCTTCTTGCACTTGCCGCACTGCAGCAGGTCAGTGGTGGTTCCTCCAGTCTTCGCCATCTGATGTTCTCTAATGGCCTCCTGGGTCAAAACATTCCTCAACTGCTTCAGCTCATCACTGGCCATCTCCTACAACACAGTGATAATTTACAGTACACATAGCAGATTATATTTACAAGCATCTTTCTGTTTGTCTCCACTTACTTACTATATATATATATATATATATATATATATATATATATATATATATATATATATATATATATATATATATAACCTAAATATATATATATATATATATATATATATATATATATATATATATATATATATACAGTTGAAGTCAGAATTATTAGCCCACCCAAATTATTTGCCCTCCTGTTTATTTTTTCCTCGTTTTCTGTTTAACAGAGAGCAGAATTTTTCAACACATTTCTAAACATAATAGTTTTAATAAATCATCTCTAATAACTGATTTATTTTATCTTTGCCATGATGACAGTAAATAATATTTTACTAGATATTTTTCAAGACACTTCTATACAGCTTAAAGTGACATTTAAAGGATTAACTAGGTCAATTAGATTAACTAGACAAGTTAGGGTAATTAGGCAAGTTATTGAATACCGACGGTTTGTTTTGTCGACTATCGAATTAAAAATTAGCTCAAAGACGCTAATATTTTGTCCTTAAAATGGTGTTTAAAAAATTAAAAACTGCTTTTATTCTAGCCGAAATAAAACAAATAAGACTTTTTCCAGAAGATAAAATATTATCAGACATGCTGTGAAAATTTCTTTGCTCTGCTAAACATCATTTGGGAAATATTGAAAAAAGAAAGTCAAAGGGGGGCTAATAATTCTGACTTCAACTGTGTGTGTGTGTGTGTGTGTGTGTGTGTGTGTGTGTGTGTGTGTGTGTATATATATATATATATATATATATATATATATATATACACACACACACACACACACACACACACACACACACACACACACACACAATATATTTACACACAAACAGTTGAAGTCAGAATTATTAGCCCCCCTTTGACTTTCTTTTTTCTTTTTTCAATATTTCCCAAATGATGTTTAACAGAGCAAAGAAATTTTCACAGCATGTCTGATAATATTTTATCTTCTGGAAAAAGTCTTATTTGTTTTATTTTGGCTAGAATAAAAGCAGTTTTTAATTTTTTTTAACACAATTTTAAGGTCAATATTATTAGCCCCTTTAAGCATTTTTTGATAGTCTACAGAACAAACCATCATTATAAGATAAACTGTCTTTATGGCAAAGATAAAAAATTTGTTATCCAGAAAATGGGGAAAAAATAAACAGGGGAGGGGGTGGGGGGTTAATAATTCAGATGAGCTAATAATTCTGACTTCAACTGTTTATATTATATATGTTCATATTATCAGGTTTTATGCATGTTTCACCAAGTTAAATTTAAGACATTAAGACATTTTTAAGACCATTATGAATGAAATTTTAGACTTTTACAGGGTTAAATGCAAAGATTTTATCATCATTATTATCATTTATTCATTAATTCATTTTCTTTTTAGCTTACGCCCCTTATTAATCTGAGGTCGTCACAGCGGAATGAACCGCCAACTTATCCAGCACGGGTTTATGCAGTGGATGGCCTTAGAACTTTCTATTCATCAACGTGTATTAGAGAAGAATTTGATGGCTTAAACGAAAATATTAATCAACACAAATGTAAACATACTGTAGGTAACAATAAGATATTTTTCTAGAGCAGCAAATCAGCATATCAGAATAATTTCTGAATGTTCATGTGTCACTTTTTGGAGTAATGAAAAATATGCTTTTTCAACTAATGAACAAATAACATTACAAAACATTATAAAACAGGAAAGTTATTTTAAATTGTAAAACTATATTACAATATCACTTTTATTAAAAGTTTTTTTAAATATATAAAATAAAATAAGCCTTGGTGAGATTAAGAGATAATTATCAATATTATTTGCATTAATTATATTATAATTAAATATAATTTGTAAAAATGCATTATATAAAATATATGCATTATATAAAATTATTTGAATGATAGTTTGTATTCAGCGAAAAAATTAAATATTAAAAACTTATATATATTTCTAAATATATTTTAGAATTATTATATAAAACACATTTTTAAAAATCTTTTATATAACAAAAACTTGGTACCCTGAAAAGAACACAAATACTTATCCAATTTACTTATACAAATAGTAGGTATTAGAGTAGTGTCAAAAAAGTTTTTTTTAATTGAGATGACATTTTGCTGAAGAACAGACTTTTAACCTGTAATTTTTTAATTATAATGATTGATTATTATTTTTAAGATCCAAAAGGTGCACTCAACCTCAGCAGTCATGGAGGCGATGCGGCTCAACTCGATTGCCCCTGCCAAGACATTTTTGCGCAGATTGGGATTTTTGGGATCCTTCAGGTTACTAATGCGGCTGCGGACTCTGTTTTTGTATTTCATGTCTGTGGCTTTTGTCTCCTGGTATATATGTGAGCCACGGGAACAGTTAAGGAGATCAACTTACAAACAATAAACAGCAATTACAAAAAATGTTACACGTTTCAAAAGGATATAATCCTCGATTTCTGCACCCATAGCTTCGCAGTTTGTCCCATAGTCTTTGTAGTCATCTAAGAGGAAAGAAAACCAAATAGTGAATATCACTTCCACAATAATGAGCGTCAGAATGACATATGTCTGCGTCAGAATGACATATGTCATATTGTCATTGTTTGCTCTATGTACCATCTGTACGGAGCGCAGCAGTCAGCATTTCGATGCATTTGTCCCTGATGGAGTCTCCGGTTTGCAGGCGAGGAGATAAAGGCCCCGCACTGGAGCTGAAGGATGGGGACAGGGGGCTTGTGGGTGTTGTGGGCGTCTTTGGGGTCTCTGGTTTACTCTTGCTGTTTGGGAAAAACAGGAAGCAGGAGTGTTTAGTTCTTGAATAACCTTGTAACAGTTTCATTTTCTATTAGACCAAATTGGGAAATGAAAAGCCCATTTCATTTAAAGTGTAAGTTTTCCCGCAGATATTTATGACTTTAGTTGAGTCTGTAAGTCGAAGATAGCTGTGAAAAGACAGAGACAGTATGATTTTGGTGAGATGGTCAATTTTTTGGGGCAAATAATTGTGTGTGAAATCAAAATATACAATGTTTATTTTGCTAGCGCACATTATTATTCTTTAGGTGAACGATTAATCAGTACAAGTTAATGTTTTGTTAGTCTTTAATCAAAATCTGACCATTTGCTTCCAAGTCCAAGACCACTCCTGGTGGTCTTTCTCTCTTGATGTCAGTTAGATGTCTTCAGCCGCAATATTCCTAACCATGCCCCTTTTACCATTAGTTTGCTATGAGGAAATGATGTACAAAAAAAGCCCTGCCCCCACTAAAAATTCCATTTCAGTTAAAAGTACATCCACATACTGAAATAAAATCTACACAACTTTGGGTTTATGATGACTTTAAGGTACAATCCTCGCTATTAACATTAACTATGACATTGGCCTCAGTAAACTCCTAGTTTCCTGCATATTAATATTTTTTAGGTAGTAGGTGGGTTTAGGTAGGATCAAGGATGTAAAATAAAATCATGCAGAATTTGCACTTCATAAGTACTTATAAACATCCAAATATTTTAATAATAGGCATGTTATAAACAAGTAATTAAAAGTGAGCATTGGTACTTAGATTAAAGTTTTAGCTTGCTTTTAGCTTCACACAATGGCCTTATATAACATTATTGAACTATTAGGACATTTTTTATGGATTTATAATGTATAGTGATGTGTTTAGTTTTAAAAACTTGTCTTTAAAAAATTCTTTCAAATATAAAATAAAAATATTGCTTTTTAAATCATTAAATGGCGATTGGTCAAAATAAAAAAAATATACAAACACACACACACACACACACACACACACACACACACACACACACACACATACACACACAGTATTTAAAATGGACATAAATTGAATATCCCAATTGCAGCCATATACAGGAATAATTCTTCTAAATAACAATTAACTCATCTCAATAATAATAACACATCTGATCTTATCCAGAAGGATGAAAGTGAAAACATAATGCTTTTATTGGCAGAGAGTTTCTTGAGGAAGAATTAAGCCATAAGGCATGCTAGTCACTGCTAAATGAGGCTACAGTAAATACAGTTCTTGCCTTTCACAGGATTTCTTGGCCTGAGGTGAGCTGCCAGACCTTGAGTTAGTAGAATCTCGCCTGGAGAAGGAAGAAATGAGAGTTTATAGTGAACAGTAAGATCAGTATGTTTTGATTTATATTTCACTGAATGGCAAACTGCTTTATGATAATTTACCTCTCCAATTTTGGCTCACTTGATTGTCGTTTCAAAAGGTGATTGCTTGACTTGGAGTCAGTAGAGTCCTTACTGCAGCAAAGAGGAAAACACATGTTGGATTGGCAAGAATCAATTTATGTGCTCAAAATCCCTCATGATTTCATCAGATTTGTTGATGAGTAATGCTTGAGCTGACCTGTCTCTTCGTCCATCCTGGCTCGGCTTCCAAGGAAGAGGCTTTTTGGAATCTGTGGAGTCCTTTCTAAAAAGAAAAGAAAAATAGGGAATTAAAGTGGCAAATTGTTTTGAAGAGCCATGCCAATCAACAACATTCTCAAACTCCTATGACCAAACTAGAACACTGCATGCACTTTTGCTGCCCTCTGCCTTCATTTTGTTGCAAAACACCCATTCAAACCTCTCAATCTTGATCTTCATTGATGGCCTTTTGAGAAGTTTATTGTCTCTTGTGTCTTTTCTGGAAAAGAAGCATCATCTCAGTGCTATGGTGATGGTGACTAATCACTAAAAGCCATCTACAGACTGAATTGAAAGGATTCTAATAAATTTACTTTCATGAATTCATGAAGTTCCAAACCTGCATGACTTTACCAATATAGCGCACAAGTTATAGGACCTATGTTATTGATACTTTAAAGGTGTTTCTGAAGAATTAAAGCTAATAGTAAAGATTTTAAATTGAAAATGAAGTTATAAATATTTAGACATAGCTAATACAATAAAAGTTAAATACATGACAGTGGCAAAGCGTGATACACATTTGTTAGCTCGTGTTCATGTAAATACTGTAAAATTCTGGTTAAAAAAAACAGGCCAATTGAAACAAAATGCAGACTGTTATGTTGCATAGAGGATCATCTGATTGGCCACAACATTTCCTAGTGGGATTAACAATGATACAATGAACAATTATTCCCCCCCCCCCTTATTTTAAGGTTTATCGAAGCTTATATTAAATTTACTATGTTTGTGGGACTCTTATTTTGAAAACGGGAGAGGCAGAAAAGAGAAAAAAGCCTGCTGGTGCCACGCAATTGCTTTGATTTGTAAATGTGCGCTAAAATGGTGCTGTAAATAGCGATGCCAGTGTGTGAACACCAGGGCTTTTTAATTAGATTGTCATGGGGGCCAGTTCATGAAAAGCATCCCAAAAAAAGGGGCCTGAGAAATATGACTTGCAATATGAGTGATGACACAACAGCATATAGGGGCCCATATGTTGTATTTTTGCTCCTTAAGACATCCACGTTGTATTTTTCTATATTAAAATGTTAATATATTGTATTTTGAAACTACATAATATCAGTGCATTGTACAATAAGCTTTTGTTTTCAAACAAAGATTCAAATGTTTTATTTCGAAGCACAACAAAAGCAGTGCAATGCTTAAGTAGGCTTCTTCTACATTTAAACTCATGCATATGTTGTTTTGAACTGCGTAACAATAATGGATGCAATAATTTTAGATTTTGGTTGCACGATTATATAGTCTAAATTCTAAAGAATAATCATGGTTTCCCGGTTATCACGTCTAATGTACATTTAAGCTTTATATTAGGTAAGAACTTAAATGAACTGTTTTTATTAGCTGCGCTGATACATACATAATCATTTTAATAATTTAATATAATTTGTCTAACATATCTTTTGTTTATGTTGCACTGAAAGCCACGTTTTCTACTTAGTGTGTCTGGAAGGCGCGAGTGCATCGCTCCGCTTGCACATGCATATTGGCATATATTCTAGTATTGGAAATAACATACACTGTACACTCATAGAATTATTTTTTAAATATATATATATATATATATATATATAGTTTGGAAGTTTAAAAGACATGGAGCTGCACTTCACGTCCTGTGTTCGATGGGTTTTAGGAAGCATTTGTCAACCTGCAATTTTGTCAGAATCCAAAATGCGAGAAAGACGTATTCTAAATTTATTTAGCACCACCACAAAGAAGTATACAGTATGTTTAAATGCACCTTTTTTGTACTTTAATATGTATATTGTGAAACTTGCAGAGCAGGTATGTAATGAGTCAACAAAAATATATCAGATTTCAAACTAATTTAACTTGTTAAATCAATATATGGCACCTTTAAGATTCTCCTTTGAGTTACGCAGAAGATCGCAAGTTATACAGGTTTGCAGCAACATAAGAATTAGTAAAAGTTATTACCATTGGGTGATCTATTCCTCGATATTTATAATACCAATGGTTTAAGATGCACACTGCAACTTCATGTTTAAGTTCACTCTGAGGTTTAGAATTCACCCAACAAATCATGCTTCACACCTGTCTTTATCATTGTGTACAGATGTCTGCCGCTTCGGGTCTGACGTGTCTTTTCTACAGTGAAACAGCTTTGGTTATTCTTCAGATGTTGAGGTTATTACATATAAAACAGAAGCATGCAGCTTTTAACATAGTCATGCTTTTCAGTTCCCCTTACAATTGATTTTCAATTAGACGAAAGCAGGAAATACACAAGTTTTGTACAGTATGAAGTTGTAGCCACTATATACAGCCTGGATAAGTCAATGTTAGTCAGTTATGTCAACAAAGCAAAAGTCAGAGCTAGATTGTGTGTGTTGGTCAGTCAGAGTCGACAGATTTCACAGACAATTATGTAATGTATAATGGCCAGTGAATTAATCCATTCAGTCAAAAATATTAGACATGTTTGGCAATCTGAGCCAGTTTTCTTTTAATTTGCAGCTCTCAAAAATAAGACTTTGATTTCTGTGGGGAAAAAGTAATTATAATTCAAAAGTGAACTATTAAATAATAGTTTTAAATTCATAAAGCTAGTGCTTAAGATAAAACACTGCTTAACTATAAGTTAATTTTACTCAACAATAGTTTTATTTAAGAGTAAGAAATAATCATGCTTCACACCTTTCTTTCTCATTGTGTTCAGATGTTCGTCGCTTCTGGTCTGCTGTGTCTTTTCTATTGCAAGACAGCTTTAGTTATTCTTCAGACAATGAGGTAATTATGTATAAACACGCAGCTTTTAATATCAACCAGCTTTGACAATTTGATTTTCAGGTCAAGAAAATGTCGAGCTGGAATACACTGCACAACATTTGTAAAGACTTTGTTCTCTATTTGAGGCCAGGTTAAGTCCATGCTAGATCCAAAACTCAGAGCCAGTTCAAATATTTTAGAATGTAGAATATTTAGAGTGTAAGTTGATAAATTATAATGTGCAGATATTTCTGTTTTGCAGTTTCAGACTGGGTTTCCATCACCCTGTGTTAATGTGCATTTTGAAGTATCAAATGTAAAATTAGTGATGGAAATGACAAATTAAAAATGCTATGCTTGCTTGAGATGGTTTTAGACTTGTGCGAAAAGGGGGTTAATGTGAATAAACTCTGATGTAGCAAAAATCACACCCACATAACTCTAATTTTCCCTCATTTTCACTCAACAAAGGTCATGTCCAAGGGTTAATAATCATCATGCTCCACACCTTTCTCTTTCATTGTGTTCAGACGTTCGTCGCTTCGAGTCTGATGTGTCTTTTCTATAATAAAACAGCTTTAATTATTCTTCAAATAAGAGATAATTCTTTATAAAAAAAATCATCACAAGGACAGCTTTTAGTACAAACATGCTTTTCAGTTCTCCTTTTTTTCTTTTTCAGATTTTGATATTGGCAAAACTTGGGGATGGAATACACAGCATTTTGTACAGATATTGCCATTTTTACAGCCTGGTTAAGTCTATGTTAGATGCAAAAATCAGAGCCAGTGTACATATTTATAATCACAAATGAACGATTTTGCACAAAATAATCTTATGTATGAAGCACACAGATTTCTATTTATTTTTTTCATTGAAAATGCCTGCCTCAGTATGCCTGCTTTTTTAGTAAAACACAAAATACATTGCTATGGGTACATTTCATTGCACATTTTAGATGACAAATCCACTAGAGGGTGCCATCTACATTTTTACAAATCTGAAATACATTACTTGGAGTATTTGTTGTTTTATCTTTCAGATACACGTCCTTCTTAAACACGTTCTTGAGAAGGGGGCTTGTCTTAAAGGTCACCTTGAGAACCACTGACTTGAACCCTTACCTAAACCCAACCAATAGTGTTTTAAAAGCAAAAGTAAGAGAAAAGTTTACTAAGAGTATGTAGTTTACTTTGATAGCCTAAACAACCACATAGTTTACCCTATAAACTGCCATCAAATGTATGTTTAAGTTAATAGTTGTGGTTTTACAAAAATGTAGGCTGAGACATGCATTTACAATTAGCCTTTATTAATTTTTTAAAGGGATGGTCCACTATGACATCATATTTTTAACTTTTAATTCATATCTAATGTAGCTGTGGGAACATAAACAACATCTCTCAATGTAAAACGCTCAAAGTTCAATGCAAATTGAGACATTGGCTTTTGAGGACTTGAGGAGCTTAACAAAGCCTACAGCGAATAAAGTTTGAGGACTTCAAAACAATACATTTGGGTTAATGAAGTCATAAATTCTTCAGGTTATGAGCATACACCATTCACAGCAAAGGGGCGCTGTAATGTTATAACAGAAAAACAGAAAAAGCTAAAAGCTAGAGCTTGTTCTGTTTATGTACTTGGGATTCTAAAGAGCACGACACAAAGAGAGAAGAGCTTACAGTTTAATTTTAATTATGTTCCAGAGAATCATAAAAATATATAGCTAGAATTTGACAAAGGACAACTTCCAGATTCTCTCCCAGTTCAGTGCTGGATTCTGCTAAAAACTCAAAGAAGAAGCAGCTCTAACCATAATAGACGAAGCTTTGGATTGTAAGTCACAATTTGTAAGTATTTTTATTTGTTTAAATTGATCTATTGCATGAGAGCTGGCATTAGGTTCAGCTCTGTGCTCTACATTTTCTGTCTGCTTCAGGCTCAAACTGATACAGTTAACAGCTACTCTGACTGGCAGTATTTACACAGAAGCAAAGCGCATGCTAGTAAATGTGACGCTTCCTGGTGACATGGAGCTAATTCGTGAATTACAGCACATAATGTAACTGACCAATCAGACACTCTTGAGGACGGGCTAGTAAGAACTATGATAGTCGTTTTCATATAAGCTGAGTAGCTGTATATAATCAAAAGTAAGATAAAAATAGCGTGTTTTTTTTTTTACAAAAGAAGCATGAGCACACATTGCTTTGCACCCCATAAACTTAAAGCCTTAAAATACACCCTGGACCATCCCTTTAACTTTCAACAATGATAATATTTAGTCAAAGGATATCAAATATGTCTTTTTTCTCTCTTTTTTTTTTGTTTGTTTTGTTTATGCACTTGCCAACAACAAGGGCCATGTTTCTTTATGAAATGATTTATAGAACTATACACAACTATGCTTTTAAATTTTTTAAATACCCATGTTTAGTTCAAGCAAACTTTCTTCAGATACTAGTTCATGTTCCCTAAACACTGATTTCATCTAAGGATTAATAATAACCATGCTTCACACCTTTCTCTCTCATTGTGCTCAGATGTTCGTCGCTTCGGGTCTGACGTGTCTTTTCTATTGTAAAACAGCTTTAGTTATTCTTCAGATGACGAGCTAATTATTTTAAAAACACACAGCTTTAAACATCACCATGCTTTTCAATTCCTCCAAGTCTAACCTCTCTTTCTCTTTGTCTTTCTTTGTGTCTAACGAGGGACGTTTTGTAGGTGTAGGAGGCTGAAGATGAAGAGGAACAGGAGGGAAAGGAGCACTGGGATCCACAGTTTCTTTTCTAAGCAAAGAAAGTCTCTGATTATTTATGAGACAAAATACACTGCATCTAGTTAGAACAACATGTTACACTAAAGGTAGCCATCAATGAAAGACAGGCAGTACTTTGTATACAAGCCCTGACCTTTCTTTCTTCATCTCCCGTTTCTGAGGAGGATGCAGATGAAAAGGTAAAGGAGCAAGAGGAGCATTCGGATCAGCTGCTTTTTTCACCCTAGGCAGTGAATGTACAATTCAAATGTGGAATTACAAAGAGCACAAAAGCAAAATCTTAAAATGCATTTGGTGACACTAGAGGCCAGATTTAATAAACAGGGAAAATTAGCATAAGAGTGTAATTTTTATTAAAGCGCCAATGAAATAGCTAATGACTAACTCTGCAGCACTAATAATGGCTGCATGTCATTTACTAATAGGATGTTGAAAATGGAGGGTGAGAGGAATTTTTTGCTGCAAAAAAAACAGTAAACTGACAAATGCAAATGCCTGTTAAATTATCTTGCATGATTTATTTTAATACATTTCTCCCACAACATGTGTGTTTCAGAGGAAAAGTAAAGGCCAACTCACACTACATGATATTTAAACATCTGATTTTTTAAAATCTTTAAATTGCTTTGGTATTCACACTAGCAGCGCCTTTGTAGCTGCCTGCCACTCTGGGTGGCGACCTTCTGCAAACTCAGGTCTGTGTAGGTGAACAGCACGTAGAATACAACCGGTCTATGAGCGAGCTGAAGGAGGACCACTTGAGCTGATGCTCCTATTGGCTGTCTCTCAAGAAAGTCGCTCTTCATTTGCATAAAGTTAAAAGATTCTCAACTATGTCGCGTCGCTCGACACGCCCACCTGGTCGCCAATCGTGCAGTTGCATGTGTAAACGGAGGTCGCCAGAAAGTGGCTCACTTTCTGTTGAAATGAACGGTTGCTTGTCGCTTTGAGGCTTGAAGGGGTCACACACTAAACAATATGATTATCACCAAATAAAGCTGTGGTGGCACTGCACTTTTCACCCTTTAAACCTCTTTTCATACGCACATGAATGTGGCAGACTGGAAATGCAAATTTCACTTGTTTCTGTGTTCCAAAGTTTGGTGAACTGATCTGCAAAATCACTTCGCGTAATCGTGTGAGACTAATAGAAGTTATGAGACTAATAGAAGGGTCAAAATATGGACCCCTTTGTACAGAAATGTTAAATATGAACAAATCAATTACCTGATTATTTACATACTTAATATTGTGCTTATAGTATCACTAAAAACCATCATAAAAGAGACTTGAACTAAAGGCACTCAGACCTTTCTTTGCTTTCCTTGTTTTCCTCTAGTGATGTACGTTTGGGAAGAGGTGGTGAAGGTGCAGAAAGGACATATTTAGGTGGAGGTGGAGAAAGGACACGTTTGGGAGGAGGTGGAGGTGGAGAAAGGACACGTTTAGGAGGAGGTGGGGGTGTAGAAAGGACAGGAGTAGGAGGTGGTAACATTTCAGGAGGATCTTTCCTGTGAAAAGTAGATATTTAGTGTCCACTTATGATTAGATATTCATTACCACTAGGCTATAAAGACAGTTTTTAAAACCATATGAATTCAGTTATGTTAAAAGAGATGAAATCTAAATTTTGGAATTTGATGTAAAAAGAAAAATGTCAGAATTTGGCAAATTTTAGGATGCTTATTTCAAAAGTGGTGCTTTACACCTAATTAGATCTTGACACGGACTACAATAATACACCACACACAAAGTTAAAACAAAAATGTAATTTAAGAAGAAAAAAAAAAAGAGTTTCATAGAGCCTTAATGACTGTGATAACATCCTCCCAAGTGCAACACCCGACCTTTCTTTCTTCACTTCTGATGAGCGCTTAGGGATAGGAATAGGAGGAGGAGGAAGAGGATGATGAAGAGGAAAAAGAAGATCATTTGTGTCTCTCCTGCATAAAAATAATCAAGTCTCATTAAAGATTAGGAGGAGATCACGCTTTCACATCACACACTGCATGCACTCCTATAGTTCATTGCCTAACCTTTCCTTCTTTCCATCTATGAAGGGGCGTTTAGGAGGATGAGACTGAAGAGCAGGAGAGTGTACGGAACTCTGAGTGTCTTTTCTGTACAAGAATCATCAGAATACGACATTTAATCTTTTGAATGGTTCATCCTTCAGTGCTGCATGCAGAATGTCCCGCATTAAAACATTCAACACATTCAAACATGCGACAAGCTCTGACCTCTTTACATCAACTGATGAGCGTCTTAGAGGAGGATGAGAATTGATGGAAGGAGGAGGAAAAAAATCAACCGGAGCATCTTTCCTAAACAAAAGTGAAAGTTCATCTTATGTTTCAACTGCTTGTAAAGACAATTATGTTATTATGCTTTAATTATTAGTTCATTAATCAGCCATTAACTTTATGAATAGTTTTTTTCATTAATTCCTGAATAATTCCAATGGTTAATCTAATGTTTACTTATGCACAATAGAAACAAATTCAGTGTAGTATAATCTAGTTAACCCTAACATGCTTGGGATTTTATCATGCTTAGAAAAAAAATACAGCAATAAATAATTTTACAGCAGTCACTTGAAATGTCACATGCTATGAAATGTCATATGAGAGCTTTAGTAATAGCTTTAGTAATAAATCTTGATACACTGGACTTTTGGTGATAATATATAATAACTGTATTTAATATAAAATATTTATTAATTGTAATATGCCATAATATATAACTATATTTAATATATAATATATATTAACTATAATTTGACATAATATATAATAACTGTGTTTAATATATAATATATATTAACTATAAAATGCCACAATATAAATATAAAATATACATATAAAATATATAAAATATACATTCACTGAAATCTTCTATGCGAAGCTGCTTTTGACACAATCTACATTGTAAAAGCGCTATACAAATAAAGATGAATTGAATTGAATAATAACTGTATTTAATATATAATTTATATTAACTATAATATGACATATTTAATAACTGTAATTAAGTCACACCTGACTAGACAAAATTGTATTACATATTATATATAATGTATTTTTCTTTTCTTTTTTTAATTGTATGATTTTAATTTTGTATGTTTTGCTTGTATGATGTTAACTGAACTATATAGGGTATTTTCTTTTTTCGCAGATAATGAAAAAAAGTGACTTGTATTCCAGAAAATACAGCAGTCAATTTTTTTTATTTTTTTATAATTAACTTTTTTGTTTTGTAGCAATACTCGTGCAACTACTGATATTAAACCAGAGGGTTCCACTTCCTGTCCAATACAATCTAAATTTAAAGCCATATATTCTGTATTTAATCATCATCATCATTTACTCAGTCTCCACTTGTTCCAAACCTGTTTGAGTTTATTTATTCTGTTAAACACAATGGAAGATATTCTGATGCATCTTGTAAAAAAAAAAAAACAGACATTAGCATCCATTTAATTGTTTTGTTATTGCTATGGACGTCTTTTTTCCCAACATACCACAGAATGTTTTGTTTTGTGTTCAACGGAAGAATGAAATTCATAAAAGTTTACAAACATTTAAATGCGGATAAACTGCAAGGAAATTTTTCCGTTTTGGATGAACTATCCCTTTGACAACATTGGGCCCTATCATACATCCAGCGCAATAAGGTGCAAGGCGTGTTTGCCCCAATGTGTTGCTATTTTCAGATCAACGCAGCCTTAATTTTTCCGTTTTCTGCCACAATGTTTAAATAGCAAATCAATTTGAGGCACTTTGTGGACTCTTGGGTGTTTCGGTCTAGAAAAGAGGCGTGTTAAGACACACGTTTTGAAAAAAATACTTGCTCTTAACAGACAAAATTAATTACTTGGGCTAATGGATGTCTTTGTGTACAACACAGTTTCCTTATTCTAAAAGAGAAAAGAGAAAAAATTGTTTTGTTATTGCTATGGACGTCTTTTTTCCCAACATACCACAGAATGTTTTGTTTTGTGTTCAACGGAAGAATGAAATTCATAAAAGTTTACAAACATTTAAATGCGGATAAACTGCAAGGAAATTTTTCCGTTTTGGATGAACTATCCCTTTGACAACATTGGGCCCTATCATACATCCAGCGCAATAAGGTGCAAGGCGTGTTTGCCCCAATGTGTTGCTATTTTCAGATCAACGCAGCCTTAATTTTTCCGTTTTCTGCCACAATGTTTAAATAGCAAATCAATTTGAGGCACTTTGTGGACTCTTGGGTGTTTCGGTCTAGAAAAGAGGCGTGTTAAGACACACGTTTTGAAAAAAATACTTGCTCTTAACAGACAAAATTAATTACTTGGGCTAATGGATGTCTTTGTGTACAACACAGTTTCCTTATTCTAAAAGAGAAAAACAGAAATTGAAAGTAAAGGCTGATAGGAGGAGGCACATTCTTTATTCTTAAGCTGCAGATGCTCTGTTTAACTGTTTTCAAGCCCTTTTGAGCCCTGTGCTTTGAATGTTGCGCCAAGATCGCTAAAATAGAGCCCATTATTGATAGATGGGATACAGCTACAGCAAGTTAATAACCATTATTTATTAAAGTAATTGTATTTTATCATTAACCATCCATCCATCGCAACCATCAAAGTAATAAAAACACAGTAATTATACTGCTGAATTATACTCATAAGTATTATTCTTAATATTTAACAAATTGCCCATTAAATTGTATTTTATTAATGCCTATGTCTAATTTAATGTAAAAAATATTAATTATTTTTGTGGTGTGACAAAAAATATGCTATATTAATCTGAGTGTCCATCTAGACTTTATCCTTTGAAAACCTGTCTGACAAATTCTGAAAAGCCAATAATTTGCGCTCACCAGATAGACCATATTATTAAAGTTCTGAAAAAAGCCATTCATCTATACAGCCTCAAATATTTTAAATAGAAAATTAATTTAAAACGCTGATACTTTATAACAATACAGAAGCATGTTTTAATCCACAATAGAAGTGTTTCCAACCACAGTCACATGCTTTAAACCGCATACACACACAAGCCCTAACCTTTCCCATTTCACTTCCCCAGTCGGAGGACACTTAAGTGGAACAGACGAAAGCGTCAACGGGGAGGGAAGATGATCACTGTTCAGTGCATCTTTCCTAAACACAATGCACACAAAACTCTTCAATCTGATGGCATATTCTGGAGGAGGAGAGGGGCTTTACACAGAACTGGGCTTTTTTTCTCACCTCTCTTGATCCTTTTTATTGTTAATTGACTGTTTCTCTTTTTTCTGGTTACTTTCTCGTTTTTCGTTCCTGAGCTCTGCGTCGATTTTCTCTCTCCTTTGTTTTTCATCAAGTTTCTTGTTAGAATCTAAGTCTGGTTTAATTTCTGCCGTCGATCTTCGCAGACTGACGAGATAAACAGGTTAAACCACAAGTATTTTTATATCTTACCATCTGCTTAAATCAGTATCTGTGCAGAGAAACAGCTTTTTGTTTTCAGAAGACTTTCCAAATGCTATTTCGGGACTTCTTCCGTGTTTCTCATTGTTATCAGCAAACGTACCTGGAGTCTTTCTCAGGAGAAGTCCTGCTGGGTGATCCCGATGGCTTGCTTGGATGACTGCCGTTCTTCACCTCATTTGGCCTCTCAGATTTTGGGTTCTGAGCTGATTCTGACAGACACAAAAGCATAGGTATAGGCAAAACAAGATAAATTTATGAAACTATTTTTGTGCCAAACATTAAAAATTTAAAGGGCTTTGAATAAAAAACTGATATAAAAATAATCATTCAATTATCGTAACTGAAGATTAACCCTCATACCGTTCTACATCAGTTTGGAACCTAATTAAAAAAAACTTATCTTTGCTGATAGGTGTCTTACCTTTTTTCTTTTTTCTTTTAACATTATAAAGATTATGCTTTTAAAAAGTTTGATATTTTGTTTGTCACATTTTTTTGTTACCACAGGATTAGTGCCTTCGCTCTTCTATAATAATTAAAATATTGATAGACTGTTTGAAACTTCACATAAACCAATAAAATTGATAAAAAATACATTATTCACAATTGATGAGAAATGCAATTTGATTGTTCACCTTATTTTTCATATAACATATGTCATTCACTTTTCATCTACCGCTAGTTTGATATTGCAAATTTGTATTTCTTACAATATTATTTTAAAGCATTGTCTTATTATTTGTTATTAGTTTATATCTGAATTGTATTAATTAGGCAAGGCAAGATTATTTATATAGCACACTCATACACAGTGGCAATTCAAAGTGGTTTTAATAAACAGGAATAAATGAGACAAGTATAAGAAAAATAAAAAAATAAAAGTGATTCAAAAACAGATGAAAACAAATTAAAATGTGTAAAACAGGTTATAAAAGAATGAAAAAAGAAAGACATATTAGTGCAGTCTGTCCGACAAAGCAAAGTGCTCATTCAGTAAAGGCACAGCTAAACAGATGTGTTTTCAGTCTTGATTTGAATGTGCCTAATGTTGGAGGCTTGGAGCACATCTGATTATTTCTGAAAGCTTTAATTAATTTGTTTACCATTTATTGCATGTTGAGATATATATATATTCACTGACCACTTTATAAGGTACACCTTGCTAATACCAAGTTGGACCCTCTTTTGCCTTAAGAACTGCCTTAATCCTTTGTGGCATAGATTCGACAAGGTGGTGGAAATATTCCTCAGAGAATGACTGTAAAGGCCATTTAAGTACAGTGAACTCATTGTCACGTTCAAGAAACCAGTCTGAGATGATTCTCGCTTTATGACATAGGACGTTCCCCTGCTGGAAGTAGGCATTAGAAGATGGGTACACTGTGGTCATAAAAAGATGGACATGGTCAGCAGCAATACTCAGCTGTGGCATTGACAAGATGCTCAATTGGAACTAATGGGCCTAAAGTGTGCCAAGAAAATATCCTCTACACCATTACACCACCACTACCAGCCTGAACCGTTGATACAAGGCAGGATGGATCCATGATTTCATGTTGTAGACGCCAAATTTTGACCCTACCATCCGAATGTCGCAGCAGAAATTGAGACTTATCAGACCAGGCAACGTTTTTCCAATCTTCTATTGTCCAATTTTGGTGAGACTATGTGACTGTAGCCTCAGTTTCCTGTTCTTAGCTGAAAGGAGAGGCAGTTGGTGTGGTCATCTGCTGCTGTAGCCCATCCGTCTCAAGGTGTTGTGTAGTGTAGTGCGTTCAGAGATGCTCTTCTGCAGTCCTTGGTTGTAACGAGTTACCGTTGCCTTTCAAACAGCTTCTATCAGAACAGTCTAGCCATATCTCCTCATATCTCTGGCATCAACAAAGCATTTGTGCCCACATAACTGCCGCTCACTGGATATTTTCTATTTTCAGACCATTCTCACCCTAGAAACGGTTGTGCGTGAAAATTCCAGTAGATCAGCAGTTTCTAAAATACTCAGACCAGCCCGTCTGGCACCAACAACTATGCCACAGTCAAAGTCACTTAAATCCCCTTTCTTTTCTTAAATCCCCATTCTGATGCTCAGTATGAACTGCAACAGATCATCTTGACCATGTCTACATGCCTAGTTGTTGCCATGTGATTGGCTGATTAGAAATTTGCGTTAGTGAGCAGTTGGACCGATGTACCTAATAAGGTGGCCGGTGGGTGTATGAAACCTATAGTTTTATTTTTACCATAACAAGATCAAACTACATAAATATTTCTCTGAAAATTATATTTGAACACACCCTTGAATCCAACAAAATTAACATCAAAAACTGCCTAAAAACTAAACATTTTAAAACTACCAAGAAGCCCAGAAGGTGAAGACACTTTTTTTATTATTGCTAAATAAAATAACATTTCTCCTACCTAAAAGCCTCTTCCAGTTTTTGATCAGAATCTTTGCCAAGTTGACAACATCCTCGTCTGTGCAATGTTTTCTTATTCCATTGACGGACATGCCGATTCTTGTATCCTGGATCCAAGTAAACATTGAACATTAAATCAACAAGAGCAGTAAGATGGCACTGAACAACCAGCTGGAACAATACATCTGGTGTATCTTATATATGTTGTATTATTCAGAGGTATCTTTTTCATCAATTTAAAAGCATTATTACCATCATTTTACTTTACACTTCTTTCTCTTACTCTAGATAAGCATTTTATTTTATAGCCCATATTTTTTTTTCTATTTGCAACAACATTTCACTATAGAGATCAATACATTATATCAATACAACAAAACATCAATTAAACAGCAGACAAACCTGAAGAAGTTTCAGTGTCATGTTGAAATCTTTCAATTCTCTCAGAAGATCTAGAGCTCCATCCTACACAGACAGGGATAATGATGCTCTTTTAGTTTTTAAATAATTATTTAATAACCAATGAAGTGTTTTCTCCTGAAAAAAAGAATGTGCTGTGAATGCATTCAGAAGATTTGGGTGATTTTTTTCTTTAGTAAAATGTTTTTAGAACACTTTCAGCTTAAAATTAAAATACTTGACAATTCATAAAAAGCCAACAACTCCAACTTGAAGGGCTTTTTTGTCACTTTGAGATAGGGCTGGGCGATTAATCGAAAAGTAATCAAAATCGGCATTCAGATCCTATAATCGATTAAATTTTTCCAGATGAATTATGTACAGTATGTACTGATCTGTTTATACTTCTGCGTCGAGAGCACACATATAATCCAACATCTTTTAATGTCAGTTGTTCAACATTTATGATGTTCAATGAATAATCATAGATAGTAGATAATGTGTGTTTGCTTTAATTATTTTAAATCAAGTAATGCACCCTTCATTCAAAAAATCTCTCACTTGTAATTTGTGAGCATATTTACAGTACAAAACCTGTCAGTAAACTGTGGGGGCAGAAAAATTATAAAATAATCAATAATCAATCGTAATTAAGTTAAAATGTTCAATAAATCGAGATTTTAATTTTAGACCAAATCGCTGGTACGTTTTAAAACATTTAATGTGAAAAAAGCTTAACATGGCTTAATATACCTAAACATTAACCAGAGAAACCCACATTTCTGTCAAACTTTATTTGTAAATAACCTCGACTACTGTAAGATTAGTGAGCCCCAATTCCATGGATAAAGTGAAAAGCGTCAAGTTAAACATATTCTTCTCCATTAAAGTCTATAATAAGGAAAGATCTTTTCGTGGTTTAATGTATCTGAACAACAAGCAGGGAAAATACAATTTCTATCGAATTTCACTGGTGATTAACACTAACTTTGATTTTATAAACAGCCTTTTTAACATTTGGTTTCCCTTGGTTGTTGTAAAGTTACGTTAAGCCTTTCCTTAATGGGGAGAAAACGCTTAACATGATGTTGTGCACTTTTTCTATAGAATTAGGGCCCATTCTTTTGCCAATAGTTAGTGTTAATAACAAGTAAAGTTTGACAGAAATTTGGGTTTCCTTGGTTGGTGTTAAGGTACGTTAAGCCACGTTAAATGCCTAAAAGTGATATTGTTCACTTGATAGACTAAAATAAAAGCTTATTCTTTTAACAGCAGAAAGTGTTTATGAGTATATTTTTATAGAAATTTGATTGTCTCTGAATGTTGTGAAGTTAAACCACATTAAGCTGTTATAATGGACTTCAATGGGGATACAACACTTAACGTCACATTGTTCACTTTATCCACCGAATGAGGGCTTGATCTTTTGATCGTAGTTAGCTTTAATCCCAAGTAAAAATGTATAGATTTTTGGTGTGCCCCACTTGTTGAGGTATGTTAGGTCTTGTTCTTTTATAATGGACTTAAAACGCATAAGATGAAAATTTTCATTCACTAAAACTAGAGCTCATTCTTTTGACATCAGAAAGTGCTTGTCATGAGTAAAATTTGAAAGAAATGTTATTTTCCCTGCTTGTTTTAAGGTACATTAAGCCACATTAAGCTTTTTCTTTATAATAGACTTCAATGGTGGAGGAATGCTTAACGTGATGTTTTTCACTCTATCTATTTGACTCGTTCTTTTTTTAGTCATTAGGGTTAATTACAAGTAAAGTTTGACTGAAATTTGGGTTTCTCTGATTGATGTTTAGATACATTAAGCCACAATAAGCTTATTTTACATTAAGCATTTTAGAATGTCCTAAATCGCCCAGCTCTACTCTGAGATTTTAAAATAACAGTAATAACAACGACAAGCTGATGTTAAGTAACGTTAACAGCATTCTCATTTTTGGGTGGAAAACGCACAACCAAATTGAGACAATTACAATACAAGCATTTTCTTTATTTTTGTATTATAATATATCAAATTATTATATACTAATTCTATAAATACACTAAACAATAAAATGCACCAACAAAACAAAATGCATTTCATATTAAATGTTATGCTGATTTGAAACAAAAAGGGTGGGCGAATAATGAAATTTTCATGGTTTCATTTTTGACAAAACTTTCCCTTTAAATCCTGTGCTCGCGCGTGAGAAGAGTCGGCCAAACAAACACACACGCGTACACACACACACACTCCGCCTCGACCTTGTGCCATTTACTACGAGGAACTCGATACACACATAACGTTATTGTTAAATGTTAACAAAACGTGAGCACGTCAATTCAATAAAAACAGTCAATAAGTATTCATTCTATCCATGTTCAGCTGGCATGTATAAATCTAAAGTAAATCTGAGCAATCCTTAACCAACACCTGTTGTCACATGTAGCCGTAATGAGCGCACACACAAACACACACACACACACACACACACACACACACACACACACACACACACACACACTACTGTAACTCTTACACTTCAGCAGCAGTAAACACGGCGTGTGCTGGCATGTAAATGAATTAAGCACAATTAAAAAGCAATAAGCGCGCATGCAAAACAGTTTAAACGAGTTCTTAGTAAACATCACGCGCAAAGGTGGCACAAACAAACAGCGTGAAGCGTCGCGTCAAAATTAGGATCTCACCATGTTATTTCTAGACACCATCTTGTCTAGTTTTTTGGCAATCCGCAACAGGTCCTCCTCTCGCGTCATTGTGTGCGCATTAATATGCTGTAAGTGAAAATCAAGTGTCTATAGTACGTCAAGTGACATAAATCTTTATAATTCAGCGAAATGTTTGAAGTTTTGTTCCCAAACTTGAGTTGCTCCTGAACGGTCAGTTGAGAAAAGGGGGCGGGGTTTCGGGACAGTCGGAGCTGTCAATCAATCCATCTGGATTTATGACAACTCCTAAATATAGTTGCTACAAGGGCCGATAAAAGTTCAGTGATTTTTAGAGGGGACGTTTACAGCAGACGTGTTCTGTTGGAGTGTTTTTGAAATAGTTATGTACATAATTTTTTTTTAATTAAAGGTCATGCATGTTTAAGCAAAAGGATGACATGTTTCACAACCAATTGAAGCATTCTTGTAATGTTATCTAAATGTTTATTGGATGTTATTTAAACGTTTATCGAGTTGTTCGAGGCTTCGATGACAATATGGCACTATCGCGTCGGTCAGGATGTTTGCAAAAATTCAAAATGCACATTTCTCCAGTAAAAAAGCCTATCAAGATAGTTTAGATACATTTAGCTCAATGGACTTTCCACTCAACAGGTGTTGGTATTGTCAGTTAAGCGGCAGATGGCAGCACTGCGACATGTAAATAAATGTTTTCTGGTTGCTGGAAAGGAGAACATGGACTCCAAATACATACATCGAGCAGAAACAAAGGTATTATTTACTTCTCTGTAGTATAACTTTCTCTGTTGAAAACAAAAAAATATTTTAGAGGTTACTTTCCTTCTTTTTTTTTCTGAAACAATTAATGGGTCGTCACTATAAAGTAGCCTACCTTTGATGTCCCACAAGACTGAATCAGTGCTAAATGAGCATAATGCGAAATAATGAAACTCTGGTGTTTTAATATTTTTGGTTACACACATGTAGGTAGAATTATAAGTGTTTTGAAATATGTTTTTGTCAATTTTTGTCATAGTCTTTCATTGAATGGATGTCATTTTGCCATGTCTCACACACTGCTCAGCCAACTTCAGTGAGTCTAAAAAGTAGCTAAATTAGATCAAATTAAAAATACTTTTAAATATTCATATCGTTTTTAACAAGTCATTTGACAAAATAAGTCATTTTTTAAGTCACTTTTTTTGTTCTCATTGTTTAATATTTTTAATCATTTTGCAGGCTTCTTTGAAATTGCTGTCCACCCTGTCATGACGTAGTAAAGCCCCTTTAGGAAAACTCTCTGATGTAGTCACTGGCATCCTCATGCCCATTTTGCCTTTCTTCAGAGGAGGCTAAAACATCTAATTTGCATACATTAAGTATCTACACTTATGTTTTCTATTTCTCCTCATATTGTGTTTGAAATTTAATGTTGTCAAGCTTAACATGTCCACTCCGTCATAGTAGAATATTAATTAATATGTATAAAAATTCAGAACTTATAAATATCCTTGCTTTTAAACTGTGTACAAAGGAAACACTTTGCCAGCTGCAAATACAAACTGTGTTGAATACTATCTTGAGCTAAAAATGTCCTCCCTGTCATTTTCCACCCTGTCACAAATTCTTCTTTGACAGGTTGGATATATGCATAGGTATTGACATTTTATTTATTTACTTATTTAATATTTTTTTGTCAATTAGTTAATGTTTTGATGTCACACACACACACACACACACACACACACACACACACACACACACACACACACACACACACACACACACACACACACACACACACCTGTAGATGCAATACATGATATTGCATATTTTATTGGAAAATAAATGTTTTGTCCGGGACGACGGGATGGTGCAGTAGGCAGTGCTGTCGCCTCACAGCAAGAAGGTCGCTGGTTCGAGCCTCGGCTGGGTCAGTTGGCGTTTCTGTGTGAAGTTTGCATGTTCTCCCCGCGTTCGCATGGGTTTCCTCCGGGTGGTCCGGTTTCCCCCACAGTCCAAAGACATGTGGTACAGGGGAATTGGGTAGGCTAAATTGTCCTTATGAGTGTGAATGAGAGAGTGTTCCACAGTGATGGGTTGCAGCTGGAAGGGCATCCGCTGCGTAAAACATATGCTGGATAAGTTGGAGGTTCATTCCACTGTGGCAACCCCAGATGAATAAAACGACTAAGTTGAAAAGAAAATGAATGAATCAATAAATCTTTTGTCCATTATTTCATTATTATGAATAGACTTGTTCCATAATCTAAAAAGCTGGGTTGGTGAAGGGACACATTACTTTTCTGAAAATATACATTTTATAATCACACTGCAATGAAAATATACTTAAACTACTCTGAAATTGTCCATGACAGGGTTGACATATTTTGAGGTTTGTTTACTGTTTTTCTGCTTGCAGATTATTTGTAAAAAAGTGCAGGAGCTTGACCAACATTAACTTTTTACAGCCCAAGGCCAAATTAATACAACAGTAGTTAAATCAGAAATCTCAAACTTTTTATTTTTAATTTTGATGTCTCCAAGGCACTTTAGAGTGATAATGACCCTAATAGACTCTTGAGAATCAAGTAGGTTTGGAACCATGGTGCTGGTCAGGATCAGCATGATCAGCAAAGAACCATCTTAAACCAGCTCATGACCAGCAGGAACCAGCTATAACCAGCAAGCACTCTTCAAACCCTGCCTAACCAGCCTCCAGGCAGGCACTTGCTGTTTTTTCAACAATGGACATCTGCAGTTACTTACCTTCCCAAGCCATCTAAAATTTAGATTACTTTATGTTATATCTTTATTTTTAGCTTTATTTTATACAGATTAAAAAGTTAAAACCTTTGGTTGCAACTGTAGTCCATGTGGTAATTCATAAAATTGTGCGTCAATCACTTACCAGCATTTAAAATAATAATAATAACATACAGGCCTACAGGCAAAACAAATTCAATACTTGTGAATGTATCTTCTGATTATATACACTGTTATACATAGTTTTTTTATGTGTTTTTTTTTTTTTTTACTTTGAAAGTGCCAGAATCCATTGATGTGGATTTTTTTAAATCACCAAGGACTATGGTTTCATCTAAACCAGAGATGCCCAAAGTAGGGCCCGCGGTAACCTTTGATTTGGCCCACCATCCCATCTTAGAAGAGATTTAGAATGAAGGTTGCGGAAAATGCCTTCAACAGAGATCGTCATTTTAAATTTAACGTAACCTGTTGTTTGTTTGTTTGTTTGTTTGTTTGTTGAGCTACAAAAAAAAGTCAACTAAAATTAAATGTTTCAATTAAATGTTGTGCAAGAATCAGATTTTTAAAAATCTAAATACTGTCACTTGAAGATAGAGGACAATACACAAGACATCGACGAGCAAATCAAGGCAACGGCAGGTTCAGATGCCGAAGTTTTAGTATTGCTCAGCATCGTGTTATAAGTGTGTTGTATGTGTTTTTCTTGTAAGAAGTTCATTCAAAAATGTAAAAAAAAAAAAAAGTGGAATTACTAACATGATTAAAGTTTTTTTTTTTTTTCAATATTAATAAATTAGGAAATTGGCAGCATTAATGTAATAGTTTGGTGTATTTACCTTCGGCCCACCCACTTAATGAAGATAGTTTTTTTGGCCCTGCATGAGAAAAGGTTTGGGCACCCCTGATCTAAAGTATTCTGTAATGATCTACTGAAGAAGAAAGTTAACTAAATGTTTTAATCTTTGGGTGAACGATCCCTTTAAAGAGAAACGAGAAGGCGGTCAGCATTGTGACAGAGGAACTTTTTTCATAGAAGAAAACAGGAACAATCATAGCACTATTTGGCTTTATTTTGCAGCTTGTGGGAGGGTGATATTAGATTTTCACAAACCCTCCTACATCTTTCATCACACTCTTTTTGTAGGAACAACATCTCATTGTTATTCATTCAAACATTCAGAGCATTTTTGAGTTCAAAAAAATATACTTCACTGTGTTTCTGTATGGCATGACCTCGGATGACATCTGTCCTAAAATAACAGCAAATATGTTGTGGTGTTTTTCCCACCAGAATACATCACAGCAGCAACAATTCATGGCCAGGATGGTACAGTATACACAAATATTCATCACTTCCTCTTAGCTAGCTTTACTGCAAGTATGTGCTTCCTCCGATGTCTTCACCCTAAATAACCTCCATGGCTTTTATGGTTGCATAAATTATATAAAATTATCAACATACATTTAAAATGTGCTGGATTACAGCAGGTTTCTGGGAAACAGATCTATCATTACCCTCTACAAGCACCCCACATCAGTCAGCAACTGCAACCGGTTCTCAACAGCAACAGACAGACAAACTGAACTTGCCTCGAAGGCCTGGTTTTCAAACCACAGTGAAAAAAGAACAAGGAAGAAAAAAAGAAGAGAAAAGTTTTTCCTTTTGATGACCTCCCGCTTCAATTTAACGACAAAATAATGAATCCACCAGTACCCACCTACAGTGTCTTCTCACAGAGTTTGCGGTGTCTCTACCAATTATAGACACAAGACGCCGGACTCCGGCAATTATGGAGAGTCTGAGATGACATCAGACCAGAAAATGAATGATTTCACCGTGCTTCAGTTTTTTTAGGCGCAGAGAGCCCCTGTAATAAAACGCAAAGATGCTAGACTGGATTGCCACGGCATGCACACCAGCCTCTGGTTAGAGGGTGTATTTATAAAATCTCAGCAAAAGACATTTATATATATATATATCTTTTTTTTTTTTTTGGGTCATGCTGGATAGTTCTAAGAATGTTTGTATGATGAGAATTTTAAAAGGGAAGTGATATTCAATGAGGATTTGACACGCTCACATGCCAGGAGGCAAAATTGTGCTTTGTGTACAGTAGGCCTGGTTGAAACCACAAAAGGTGTGTTTGTCATTACAGCTCTTACAACAACAGACGGATTTTAACAGTGTTTCATACAGCATAATTAGTCTGATGTAGTGCAGATCCAGCTACCCAAATGTCCAGACACTACTCAGTTGTTCTTTAAAGAGGCCATATGATGGTATTTCAGGGTGTGTTCACTCTTGGAAAGTTTAGTTGGGTTAAATTATTAATGTCAATGCTACCATCTGAATTTTGGTGCACACCAAAAATGTGGGAAAAGACTGCTGAAAAACTGTCTCAGATGAACTGTGGTTTTGTTTGACGGAGTTAGGAACTGTATGCAACACAGACCAAAGACATCTAAATGGGACAGAAAGACAGACTGCTCGAGAAGTTGTTGGGTTTTTCTTTTTCACAGTAGCAAATGTTGCTCATTACAATTCATTACAGATGCTGCTGGGATTACAAATATGTACACGTGTTCACATATATTAGCAATCCTTTTATATAGGTGTCCATATATCGTCACCTTGGATTTATAAGGTTCTATCTGCGTTCTGAATGATTTTGAGATATTGAGCTTCAAAGTTTTTGCATTCCATATAGCAAATGGTATGTGTGTAACATTTGTTTGTTTTAAAAGTCTTAAAATGTAAAAAACTTATATGAAGCATACCATAATGTAAATAACTTGTCATTTAATAATAATATTTCAACAACCCAATTTTGACAAAAATGTCAGAAAGAACCTTATAATTGTAAGGTGACGATATGGCTATAAATAAATATACCCAGCAGGCACACAACATCATAAGGCATTAATATTAGGGTAGATGTAGTTTGTTAAGTCAGGTGACAAAAATTCAATGCCTACCCAGTGTCTAAGGACAACGTTATTTTGACATCCAATAACAATGTCAAATATAGTTGATATTTAGTTGATTTGTGTTGGAAAGTGATCAAAATCCAACGTCGAGCCAACATCTTAAATCAGCGTCATATTGATGTCAAATACTGACATTTATTTATCAGGTATGGCATCCAAATTCCAACGTCTGATCGACGTCATAGTGGTAATGTCTACTCAACATCAAGCTGTAAACCATTAGACATTGATATTTGGTTGATTTTTAGGTTGGGCATTTGACATTGACTTCGGCCTGAAGTTGGGTTCTGATGTTAACCCGATTTCGAAACAAAACGCAACGTCCCCATAACGATGGGCTACAACATCAATTTGACGTCATGTTTACATCCTGTGCCTGCTGGGTATATGAACACACACACATATATGTAATTTTTTAAAACTCCTTTAGCTGAAAATAAATAATGCAATTGGACATTTTTGCAATATTTTGAAAAGAGTTTAAATTTAACATATGTAAAATACAACTATAAATTGATTGTCATTTATATTGTGAATATGTTTCCATATATCAGATTTCAATAAGTGAATGCAAATCCATGCCACAGATCTTCATCTGTGTGTGTGATAAAGAAGTTTGTAGCACTATTTTGACCCCTTTACTTGTTTTATGAGCCCTTTAAACATGTTAAGCCCACCTATGAGAACTGTTTTGGGGTTGCCTAAAATTAAAGGCTACCTAAACAAATGTACATGTTATACATATTTAATATTTTCACATATTTCCAGTCTAAATAAAACACAAACTTTTAGATGAAATGAATAAACCCCTCAGACTTAGTTGAGGAGTTGGGCTGGTGGAAAATGCTAAAACACATAGAATTTTTGGGATATTGGTGTGCCAGCTGTATACAAACCTTCTATCATGCTAAAATTATGTTATTCATTCATTCATTCATTCATTCATTCATTCATTTTCTTTTTGGCTTAGTCCCTTATTAATCAGGGGTCGCCACAGCGAAATGGACCACCATCTTATCCAGAGCACCCAGAGGAAACCAATGCGAACACGGGAAGAACATGGAAACTCCAAACAGAAATGCCTGACCCAGCCGAGGCTCGAACCAGCGACCTTCTTGCAGTGAGGCGACATCGCTACCAACTGCACCACCACACCCCCCATGTTAATTATGAACATTTCCACTTGGTTTGATTATCTAAACTGGATCCACCCAAACCTTTTAAATTAAATAAAGTATTAATCACACTACTGTCTGGACTCTTAGCAGTGCATTTTAGGCTAGTCTGGAACAGTGTTCATTTTAAGGCAGAATAAATCCATTTTCCTAAATGACATTACACACTAAAGGAAAATGAAAACATTACAAAGTATTAGATAGCCTCATGTAACATGTGTCTATGCAATTACAGCACTCACTCACCCGCAGACATGACTTGTTTCAAAAAGAGAACTCAGTAGTCAGAATTCCCGCAATTGTCAAGACGTGCCTTTGTGATTCCATAAACACTCTATAACAAGATACTGTAGTTAAAGGCAGAAGTGTGTTAGTGTGTAAATCCCCTCTTACTCTCGTTTCCCTACCTATCTGCCTTTAATCCTTTAGTGAGAACATCCACATCCCCTTATAGGCTACACTTTTTCCTGCTGCCAAATTCAAAGCGTTTTTTTACCACCTGCAAACCCAGTATCTCTCATTTTATTTAAATCAGATTTGAAGGTCTTAATCAGCTTGAAGATTTAATAAGGTGAACTTATTTAAACTGGCTTCGAAAGCAAGTTTTGAAAATATATTAGTGTGTTTTTATTGTTGCACAAGGCATTTCTTTTTCTGTAAATAACTTTTAGCATTTAAAAACATTTGTATTTTTTTCCTTCTGCATAAATCAATTTAACCTATAATGTTTTTATTAGCTGTTAATAAAAACATCTTCAACTGTATTAAGAAGCAAGGCTCTTTTTAAAAAGCAATAATAAAAACAATGATAAATGCATCAAATTAACATATTAGAAAGATTCTGAAAGATCTTGTTACATGTGGCTGAAGATTTTCTTTGCCAAAACAAGAATAAATTACATACAGTTAGCAGGGTTTCTGCAGTTTTCACTAAGTTTCCTTAAGTTAAATTTAAGACCGTTATGAATCAAATTTTAGACTCATGAGAATTCAACACAGTTTTGTAACCTTAAAGGGCTCCACACACTATTCAAATAAAATAGTTTATTGTTGCACAAACATGTAAGCATTTTAGTGACTTTTCCACATGCAACATTATCTACTGCAATACTACTATAGTACCGGTAAACCGTGCAACCCTAAATACATGGGGAGCTTTTAAACAAATGTGATTATGAGAAAAATAATTAAAATTTTACGGTATGGTAATTAGGGTTAATAGAGTAAAAAAAATTACATTGTTTTAAATAAAAGGCTAAAAGCTTATTGAATTGGATTGTTGGTGATTGTATGGGTGTAAATGGCAAGATTGGGTATACATAAACAAAGGAAAACTAAGACCTGTATGAAAAGATTTAAGACCTAAACACATTATTTCAGTAAATTTAAGACTTTTAAAGCCTAACATTTATTAAATCTGTTTTTGAGATTTAAGACATTTTAAGAAATTTTAGGACCCCACGAACACCCTGAGTTGAATATATTAAAATAAATGTACAATCTAAACATTTATTGTACATTTTAAAAACATTTAACAAAATTAGTTTCATTTATTTTACATAATTTTTCATACTGTTGCTTTTATTAATTTGTTGTATTGATTTTTCATGTTTTAATTCTGTCTTTTGTCTACCTATACAATAACACAAACACACAAACACACACACACACACACACACACACACACACACACACACACACACACACACACACACACACACACAGTTGAAGTCAGAATTATGAGCCCCCTTGAATTGAATTATTAACAATTTATTTTTTCCCACAATTTCTGTTTAACGGAGAGAAGATTTTTTTTCAACACATTTCTAAACATAATAGTTTTATAACTCATTTTTGATAACTGATTTATTTTATCTTTGTCACGATGACAGTAAATGATATTTTAGTAGATATTTTTCAAGACACTTCTATACAGCTTAAAGTGACATTTAAATGCTTAACTAGGTTAATTGGGTTAAGCAGGTTAGGGTAATTAGGTTAGTCATTGTATAACGATGGTTTGTTCTGTAGACTATCAAAAACAAATATAGCTTAAAAGGGCTTATAATTTTGACCTTAAAATGGATTTAAAAAAAATGAAAACTGCTTTTATTCTTGTCAAAATAAAACAAAGAAGATTTTTTTCCAGAAGAAAAAAATATTATCAGACACACACTGTTTGCTATGGAATGCAAAAACTTTGAAGCTCAATATCTCAAAATCATTCAGAACGCAGATAAAACCTTATAATTCCAAGGTGACGATATATATATGCTATGTATATTGTTAATAATAATACATTTTATTATTGTATTTAATTTTGAAAAAAGATATGCATACTTAATGCATTTTGCCTTTTTTGGCTATACAGATGATAATTATTGTTGACACATATGTGTTAGCTTCTTGATGCAACAGTTCTTGTTTGTTTTTAGCAAACTACAAATCCTGTTTTGGATCTTCTTATCAGGTTTAGCTCAGAGAGATCAGGCTTTGTTGACAAACAACCAATACATTAGTTGGTAGACCTCTCTGTCATTCACACAAATCCGCTGGTTCAGATAAGCTCCTTGTTAACGAGAGGAAATGTAAAAGCTTTTTGTCTTTCTCCAATCTGAAGCCGACCTTTTTGTGGAACGGTGTATAAATGATGGAATACTTGTTATGAAGTGATCTGCAAAGGCTATGTATTGAATACTAGGGCAGCCTTTAAAAAATGTGTTGGCTTTGACCACTGAGGCCAACCACTGAAACAGTGCATTCGTATCATAGCAACACCTCAAGACTAGACGTGACCTGTGAAAATGCACTGATCATCCGCAGACATACTTAGCTCATTGTTATAATCTGATTAGCTCACTTCAACTCCTCTCCTATGTTTATAACTCTGTGAACGCACACAATTCCTATTACCTAGATACATTCTCCCCTAGACTGCAGTTTCGGGTCAATACACAACTGGTATGAAGAACTAATTAATGTTTTAATGTAACAAGTATGCATTAAGCTGATAAAAAGTGCAGTAAAGACTTTCTCTTTTAAGTAAATCCCTTTTTTTTCAATATGTATGTTTTTAATAAACTTAAATAAGTATATTTAATAAAAGTATATTTTAATATATTACATAAGCAAATAAGCATAAATTAGCATTTATGTTTCCACAAACCTTCAAGCCAATGACTGAAAGATATGTATTGTTGGTATGAAGCTAAATAGCAGTAGTAATGGTTGCTGAAAATTCAGCTTTGCACATCACAAGAATAAATTGGTGGAATATTCTAGAGCAGTGGTTCTCAAACTTTTTTCATCAAGTACCACCTCAGAAAATGAGCACCTCACCCACCAAAATGAGCAGTGTTGAAATACAGTAGCGTAATAGGCCCAGTAAACGTGGCAGATTACCTCAAAAATATAGGCCATATGTCAAAAATTACTTATTATATACATCATTTTTGATAAATTTTGAAATGTGTGTAGCATGTACATGACATTTTATTCCTCTGCGTACCACTAGAAGGAAGCCTGCGTACCACTAGTGGAACACGTACTACAGTAAGAGAACCACTGGTCTAGAGCATTGACAAAAACTCAAATTTAAAGGTGCAGTAATTCTGAATGAAAAACTGTATTACATCTAGCACATTTTCAGTTGTGTAGTTAGCAAATCTTGTCATAATGTGCAATATTTCATGCATGCAAGGATCTCTGGTCTCACTCTCTCACAGGCTTTGTCCTAAAACGACTACTGTATGCTTAGTGCTTGGCCGGTGGCGTGCAGGAATTACACCTAAGCCATACTTACATGCTAATTCAGACTGAATATTGAAAGTAGCATGGTAAACAATATAGGGAGCGCATCACAGGTTGTCATTGTTCAAAAATGACCCAATGTGAGTATAAAACCAACTTCAGCTCAGTAAAGCAAGCTAGGCGGAATAGCACTATTTACTTATGTTTTGTTGTTAAACTAAATAAAAATGTACATTATGGATTCTGTAAAAGCTCCCTTATGAAATTAGAAAAGGTCACATTAGCCTTTGCTGGAAGATTTCAGTGGCTGAACATCACTTCTGTGCATATAACCCATTCAAAAACAACATCTACATAAGCTTTGTGTGACTAAAATACTTTTAAAACATAACATTACCTGTCTAAAAGAAATACTTCAGCCATGGGATCATCCTTCCTCCAGTGTGCAAAAGTTACTCCAATATTGATTCAGGGTTTAAAAGTTTTGATTCAGCATTTATTTTTACTGCCGTCTCTCTCTTGTGTGCAGGTGAACGAGTGTGCACGTGCAAACGGCAGATCTGTGTGAACAGCTGCGCAGTTGTACAAATCTACATTTGTTGACAGACAGTTTGGGCTACCTATCAGAATTATGGTAATTATCAGCCCAACCAATTTTAATTAGATGAACATTTTTTAGCCTTATGCCTTACCCAGAATTTCATTGCATTGATGTAGACATGAATAAGTGAATGATGATAACTGATATGCTATTGTACTGTGAAATAATATAAATATTTATTATGTGGTTAATTATGGCAGCCTATATTGAAATGAAAATGAGATTATTTTTAATTATTGAGTGGCCGTTTAACTAATCACGTAATGTGATTGACTGTGGGTCAAAAGGGTGGAGTGAGTGGATTGTTTCACACTGAGGAAGGTATTGTACCGAAACGCCTGTGTTTTGTATCACATGAAGAATGTAAAATAAATTATATTATTGAAAAGATTAGCGCACCAAAAAAGGTTTAAAATAAAAACGTCATTACCCAGAATATAAAATTACATATAAGTACATTTAGATCTTTTACTTTAATCATTACTATTGAAATGTGAAGAAAATTTTGACCAGCACAACAAAAAATGTTTTCTACTGCACCTTTAAAGTTTCTTTATTCTGAAATGTAATGTTATTGTAAAATAACAAGCAATCTAATGTACAGTTGAAGTCAAAACTATTAGCCCCCTTGTTTATTTTTTCTCTTATTTCTGTTTAACGGAGAGAAGATTTTTTCAACACATTTCTAAACATAATAGTTTTAATAACTCATTTCTAATAACTGATTCATTTTATATTTGCCATGATGACAGTACATAATATTTTAGTAGATATTAGTATCAAGAAACTTCTATACAGCTTAAAATGACATTTAAAGGCTTAACTAGGTTAATTAGCTTGACTAGGCAGGTTAGAGTAATTAGGCAAGTCATTGTATAACGGTGTTTTTTTTTAATCTGTAGACTATCGAAAACAAATATAGCTTAAAGGGGCTAATGATTTTGACCTTAAAATGGCTTTTAAAAAATGAAAAACTGCTTTTATTCTAGCCGAAATAAAACAAATGACTTTCTCCAGAAGAAAAAAATATTACCAGACATACTGTGAAAATGTCCTTGCTCTGTTAAACATCATTTGAGAAATATTTAAAACAGAAAAAAATGCAAGGGGGGGCTAATAATTCTGACCTCAACTGTACTTGCCATGTTGCTGTTTAATACGGATGATTTCTTTGAATTAAAAAAAATCTAAGCTGTTATTTGACATTTTAATGAAACATTGAAGATTCTAAGCGCCACATTCTAGAATTAAAACTCACAAAATTCTAATTCAAGTCTTCTATATTCCTTATGACATCACTTCATACCTGGACGCTTGGATAAGAGGAGTTTTGGAGGATCCATGGTGATTGGCAAACACTTGTCGTAAACAGCTTTTAGAGGCTTACAGGACTTGTTACCTCCTCGGAAGCATGAAAAAACACAGAGTAGGGCATACACTAGCAAAAGCCCTAAAAATACATGATCTGTTGAGATTAGGCAGCAATGCAGCTCTCATCATGACGCTTAACCCCTCTAATTCTATTACAGAAATGAACTCTGACTGTTTGACTGTCTAACATCTGATAGTAACAAAATGAAAATGTGTTGTAAAAATATAAACGATCCCAGTGATCCATCCAAACTCATCTGAACTGTTCTTTCACATTTGCAAAGGATTTATAGATACCACATGATTCGTGCAGGCTTGAGGAAATAGGAATCTCCACTCCAAGATCTCTGATGGAAAACCCTCTATAATTGTTTCAAGGTCAATCTGAGGTCAGAAGGAAAGAGCCAGTAAAATTAGGGTACAGGATGATGTCACTAGAGAGAGGCCCAGTGTAGGTGATGTCATGTGAGAGCCTGTCGGCAGGGTAACATTATAAACACATCCGCAGACCAGGAGAAATGTACTCCTTAGGGACTTGAGCACATTGTGCTACCCCTTCTTTAGCAGCGTAGAAGGTCAGGGTTTGTAAAAGACGAGGTCATGTGACTCACCTCTATGGTCAATTTGCTGAGGGTGTTTTTCAAATCAGCTCAAGTGGAGGAAGAGGCCACTAAGCACAGAAGCAGAAAAATTTCCTTTGGCCAGAAATCCCTAGGAGGAAAAAAAGGAGGAAAATGATATTTTGTTAATAGCTAACAGCTATTTTTCATCTTAATGTTATGACAGTAAAAACACTTGTGAAGAAAACAGTGAAGCCTTAAATAAGCTTCTATTCACTGCTGACACTTTATTAGGTAAGCTTTTTTTTAACTGCTTAACACTAATATCTAATCAACCAATCACACAATTACTAAATAATAATAATAATAAAAGGGCAGCATGGTGGCCTAGTGGGATAACCCTTTCGCCTTACAGCAAGAAAGTCGCTGGTTTGAGCCTCAGTTGGGTCAGTTGGCATTTCTGTGCTCCAGTTTTCCCCACAAGCCCAAAGACATGCGGTATAGGTAAATTGGGTGAACTAAATTGTCATAATGTATGTGTGTGAATGGAAGTGTATGGCTGTTTCCCAGTGATGGGTTGCAGCAGGAAGGGCATCTGCTGCATAAAACATATGCTGGATAAGTTGGCGATTCATTCCGCTGTGGTGACCCCAGATTAATAAAGGGACTGAGCCGAAAAGTAAATGAATGAATCAATGAATGAATGAATATTGGCGTCTTTCTGGACACCCATTGTTACCTTGCAACAAGCATTAACAGCCATACCAAAACAAATGAAAACAGTTAATAAAACATTGCCAAACAAAATTTTAAATACATGAAAGGAGTTGCAGGTACAGACACATCGTGAGTATAAAATACCGTGCTAAAAATAGTCAAAAGAAAGCCTGCCTAAAAAGATGAGTCTTGTGACACGATTTAAAAGTGTTAAGACTATCACTGCTCCTTAGGTCCAGGGGAAGCGAGTTCTATAGGTGAGAACCCATGGAGCTAAAAGATCTGGCTCCTATAGTGCTTAATCGAGTGCGAGGTGGCACCAGGGAGAAAAAGTTGGCTAATCTAAGAGTGCGAAAAGGGGTAAAAATATGGAGAAGTTTGGTAAGATATTGAGGAGCAGGATTATGATGTGCCTTGAAAGTGAGAAGTAGTACTTTACAATCAATATGAAACTTTACCGGACGCCAGTGAAGCTGATAGAGAAGTGGTGTGACGTGCTTGTCAGATGAAGTCCTAGAGATGGCAGGAGCTGCAGAGTTCTGAACCAGTAGAAGTTTATGGAGGAATTTAGAAGGTAAGAAGTGCATTACATTAATCAAGACATAAAGTAAATAGTATGCAGGTGGAAATATGCCGTACATGTAATATTTTTGATGTGACCTTCAAACAAGAGTGACACCCAAGCTCTAGACCTGTAGAGAGGGACTAATCGTGCTATTATCAATATCTATAACAGAAACTCGATGCATTTAAGAATGTCAAGATGACCTTCTGAATTTCAGGACGAGCATTGGAAAGGTGGTTTACTGTAGGTGAATTTCAACATGGCATGTTTGTTGGTGCCAGATGGATTGGCATGAGCCCAGCAGGTATCACAACTTCATAAGAAGTTATTATTAGGTTAGATTTAAGTCATGATGTCGGATGACCAAAATTCCAACGTCGAGCCAACATCTTAAACTAACGTCATATTGACATCAAATACTGACATTTATTCCTTAGGTAAGGCAAGCAAAATTCAACTTCTAATAGACATCATAATGGTATTATCCACACAACGTTAAGCTGTAACATCATTTGACTTTGATATTTGGTTGTTTTTAGGTTGCGGTGGAAACTGACCAAAATCCAACGCCTGCCAGATACTGATGTTGGTCTGACATTGGTTCTGACGTCAACTCAATTTTCATTTACAAAACGCAACGTCCCACGATGTTGGGATACAACGTCAATCTGACGTCATATTTACGTTCTGTGCCTGCTGGGAGTATTTTGAAAGATACTAATCTACTAGTATTTTTACAAACAAACATCTCCAGAAATGGTTCAGACGTACATTTCTGAGGGTAAAATTGCTTTGTTGATGCCAGAGGTCAGAGGTGAATTGCCATACTGGTTTAAACTAATAGACAGACAACAGTAACTCAAATAGGTGACTCAGAACAGCACAGCAGTTTCACTCCTGTCAGCTGAGAACAGCAAACTGAGGCCCCGTTTACACTAGTGCGGTTTAGTTTTAAAACGGCGTTTTAGAATGAAAACGATCCGCGTCCACACTCGCGTTTCACCCAGCGTTTCTGAACTGCTCTCCGTCCACACCAAAACGCTGAAAACGCACATCACGTGACCACACACACACTCTCAGGCAAGCGCTGTAGCCAATCTACCCAGATGAGAGCTGTGCTAGTCGGACTTCTCATCAAGCATCTCCCGCTGGATCTAACCTCACTATATTTATTAAACGGAATATTTCTTTCATCTTGTTGTCTTTATTTAACGACATATTCATTGGACATTGGAATCTATTACTTGTTCTCAGGTAACGTGTTTTGGCTAAGCGCAAAGATAAGTTAATGATTAATGTAAGCACGTACATTCTGTATATTGACTGATCGCTTGCCTTTATTTTCTATAATGTATAAACTTATTGTATGTTATAGTTTTATAATGTCCATTATCGATTAAAACTGATATTCAGCAAAGAGAGGGTGTGTTTCGTATTTTCACTGAAATTGAAAGGAGGCAGTTGTTGTAGGCTCCGTTTTGTTATAAATATGCACACAGTGAAGATGACGCTCATATTTGCAGCACGGCGCCTCAACATTTTTGCTGTCTGTTTAGTTGTTAATATTAAAATGAAAATAGGCAGTTCCTTAAATCATGTTTACATTTGTTGAGAAAGTAAAACAACGTAGCCAGGGTGATGTGAATGAAGTTATAAAGTACACTGTTCCCTTTGAAGATTTACCCGTGTCCTCGGTATAGTCTGTTTTCCATATCAAACTGAGAAGAAGAGACTGCAGCCATGATCAAACTTGCGAAGTTTTAACTTACACGGAGAAGATGCAGGACTGAACTGTGCGTGTTAGGCTACTTAATATTCAGGAAAAGCCCCAATCAGAGAGGCGAATGTCTGCAGCCCCGCCTCCGTTTTCAAATGTCTCCGTTTTCCATCATCCACACTGAGACGGAGCAGCTGCGTTTCAGAATGAAAACGGCCTCTCCAGCGTTTTCGAAACGCTCCGTTTTCGGCGCTCGAGAACTCCGGCGTAGTGTGGACGGATGGCGTAACCGTAGCAAAACTTATGCGTTTTCAAACTAAAACGCATTAGTGTAAACGGGGCCTGAGGCTACAGTTCACACCGCCTCAACAAATTGGACACCAGAAGAATGATTAAAGTTTTCCAAGGCTGATGAGTCTCGATTTCTACTGTGACGTTTTTGAAGGCAGGTTGACAGGGTCCAAATTTGGCTAAAAACAACTTGAAAGGATGGATCCGTGTCAAAAATGTTGGATCCCCTAGTATCACTTTAGCATTTTGTAAACACAATCTGCTTGAGAATTGTTGCTGACTATGTCTATCCCTTTATGACTACAGTCTTGTGATGGCTTCCAGGAGGATAATGCACCACGTCACACAGCTCAAATAAACTAAAGCTGTGTCCCAATACCAAAAGCTCCAAAACTCTGCCTTCAGAGGCAATATTGCATGGGTAGTATTGGTAGGAAAGAACATCCAAATCTAAATTCTGCTCCACACCCTGTCTCAGGAGATTCTTCTGATCATATTTTGAAGGCAGCATTAATCTGTATTTTACCGCCTTCGATATCCCACAATCCTGTGTCTTCAATTTCTGACAGTTGAGCTAAAAATAAAGACATGTCAACTCTAAACGTCACTTGGGTGTCAATTTGTCTGTAAATGTACAATTTCTTACTATTGTTGTCCACTTTTTAAGAACTTTGTGTTGAAGTAAGCACATATTCCCTTAGCAATGACCAAAGCACTCTAAATCTTTCTGAAGCCTGTTTTACAGCTGCCTTCATGTACAAACATTGCCTCTATAGTCACTGCCTGTTAAGACAGCAAGGCAACAAGTCATCAGCCTAAGCTTTCTGACACAAGTCTGGTTTCTTGAACATTATAATAAGTTCCCTATCCTCAATTGGCCTCAACAGTTACCAATTCTCAATCCAATAGAGAAAAATTGGGTTACGCTGGAAAAGAAGATTTGGATCATTAATATGCAGCCAAGAGTTCTACAGCAACTGTGTGAAGCTATCATGGCTGAATGGATTAAAATATTTTGAGCACATTGATGAATCATTGTCAGTCAAAATAAGGTCCTGCGATGTATAACTTGTTAAATTGCAAACCTAATAAAGTGGCATTCAAAAACAAAGCTAAAGGGTTATTCAAAAGGCTTATGATGTTCAGTTGAGGTTTAGGGAGTTCTTTTAAGAAATGTTACACACATGATTCAATTAATGACTCATAAGTTGGCCATTGTAGTGGCTGTATCTGGAGAATTAGTTCACTGTTGGAAGACAAACATCCTCTCAATGGGCCTTCCAGCTCTAAAGTTAGAATCAGTGCACTAATGTATAAAGCGGATTTTATTAACGGCAGGAGTGTCTCTGAAAGCTTGACTCTAGGGGAGCAGTTAAACATGCTTTGGTGATCTGATTACATGAAGTATGTGCCGGTGGTGGCCATCCTGCTGTAAAAACTCAAATTAAATAATCTTAGATGAGCATTACTGAAATCAAAAGTTGAATGCATGATTCTTCCACTGAATGCATAATATATTCAAGAGCAAAGTTGAAGCTTTTGATATGTGTCAAATTTCTTGTTTAAAGAGAAGTAGGGAGAAAAACAAGGAAGACTGATGACGATTATTCTACAGTAAGGAACAGAAAAAGGAAGCACTTGACCTAAATGCTCGGTGTAATGTAGTACACTAGAAGCAAAGTATAGAGTTCACAAGAAAACAGGCGGATGTACTGTAAGGATGCCACAGAGGGTGATTAGAAAGAAGCAGGCAGAGATGCGGCAGGGAGAGGATCATATCTGATCCGATCAAATCCCCCTTTGAGCTCTCAGACGGAGGAATCCAGGGTGCAGCATTGCATCATCACGCTGAGTCTCTTGGATAATAGCAAGCTGTCTCATTATCTTCTGAGTGCTTATCCGTTCTCTACAACAGTCAAACAGCTGCAATAACTGAAACCTACTCGCTCTCTAATTGGCTTTGTTTGGAATGAAATACAAGCATTCTGCAACGGGGTCATTTGAGTTGACTACAGTCATTTTCCTCACTGGAAAAAAAGAAAACAAAACAGAGCTGAGACCACTTGAAAGGTTTTCTAGATTTCCGAATTGTAGTTACAAAAATGTTGCAATTTTTACAAATAAAATGTCAACTAATCAAATAAAAAGAAGATTCCATGCTATTTTTTACTACTACAAAAGAGTTAAATAATCAATATTTGGTGGAAAGAAATCTAAATGTGTGTGCTCACTTGCCTACCTATTTAGGAGGGCACTTTGGGGCCATTACACACTCACTAAATGTGCGCAGTGCGTAAAACTAAAATACAAACCTACATTGAAAAAAACACTGGGTTCCACACAATCGCTTTGTGTTGGGACAACATGAAGAAATTAAGTTAACTTATTAGTTTTTACAAATTTAAGCGGATTGGATTAAGTGGATTTTCCCCAAAAACCTCAAGAATTGTGTTGTTTCAGCTTATTTTAAATAAGTAGTTTGAAAAAAATCAGCAAATGACACATTTATGAAAAAATGCAAAGAATACAATGTGAAAACTTGTAATAATAAAAATAGAATACTTTAAATATCGAAGCACAATTACTAATTAAAAATATGAAAACTGCAATATTTCGTGTTACTAAAATAACTAAAATAATGTTCACAGCAACAGTTTTTCTCAGTTACTTTGGTACATTTCTCAGATCCGAATTAAAATTTGCAAAACAATAAGTGCATTTCTCAAAACAAAATGTATAAATAGAAAAACACCATGGATTACCAGCAAAACCCAGTCTCTTGCTCAAACAAAATTTTTCTATTACAGTTTTTCTCAATTGCTTTGGCACATTTTTCAAAACAGTCTGTTTTCAAACTGAGTGCAAATGCCAAAACTGTTTGCTGCAACTTCAGAACTTTATTGCATGTCTGCAAAATCTAGTTACTTACCTAAAACATTTCATAGAAATTAGAAATTTTTTATGAAATTTACCAAGTTATCATGTCAGTTACCGATATATAAATACATATATATATATATATATATATATATATATATATATATATATATATATATATATATATATATATATATATATATATATATGTATAACTTTTTCTATTTACTTTCGTGGAGTAAGGAAACGGTGTTGTACGAACTCCACTGAAAACATCCATTAGCCTACATTTTTAATTTCAAAGATTTGTTTGAAAAATATTTCTAAATTCAGTTCTAATTTCCAGCAAACAAAAAAATGAACAATAATGACGAAGTGTGGTAAAAAAAAAAGTTATACCCAAACATATGTCCTATTCTTAAGCCCCATATAGTGATGCATACGTCTCCAAAACCTGACAGGTGGACAAATCTACCTGCAGAAAGTAAAATGTAAAAAGTAATATTTTTTCTAATATTTTAATCCTTTAATTCTTTTTCTGGACAAAGCAAAAGCCTCGGCTCAGTTGGATTTTCTGTGTGGAGTTTGCATGTTCTCCCTGCGTTTGCGTGGGTTTCCTCCAGGTGCTCCGTTTCCCCCACAGTCCAAAGATATGCAGAACAGGTGAATTGGGTAGGCTAAATTGTCCGTAGTGTATGAGTGTGTGTGTGTGTGTGTGTGTGTGTGTGTGTGTGTGTGTGTGTGTGTGTGTGTGTGTGTGTGTGTGTGTGTGTGTGTGTGTGTGTGTGTGTGTGTGTGTGTGTGTGTGTGTGTGTGTGTGTGTGAATGTGTGTGAATGTGTGTGTGGATGTTTCCAAGAGATGGGTTGTGACTGGAAGGGCATCCTCTGCGTAAAAACTTGCTGGATACGTTGGTGGTTCATTCTGGATTAATAAGGTGGCTAAGCCAACAAGAAAATGAATGAATGAATGAATGAATTTATTTGTTAAGATAATTGTGTATTGATGTACATCCTGTGCGTATTAAGCAATGTGTAAGCGTTTAAGGTGCACAACTAACATGCTCTGTGCTGGACTTTAGACCTGCTATTTTAGCTCCTTAAAATTGCAACATGCCAACAATGTGCCTTAACACACCTCCTTTGTAGACTGGAACACCCATCAGTCCACAAATTGGCGAAAATGGATTTACTATTTAAACAAAGTGGTGCAAAACGGGAAAATTAGTGTTGCGTTGATCTGAAAATGCCAACAAATTGCGGCAAACACATCTTGCGTCTTATTGCGGCGGGTGTATGATAGAGCCCAAATACTTATGCCATAAACAAACAGTTAAATCTTGTGGGGGTGAGACTATTCAACAGAGACCAAAATAATACATTTTGGTCAACATGACATAACCAACTGATAATGTAGGAAACATTAGAGAATTACACTTGATCATTTGCATGGATGTTCAGAAGCATTTGCAACTTGTTTAAATAAATGAGAGACTACTTTTTGTTGTGCACAAGTGATGCAATGATCTGATGATTGAACAGGTAGTTTTGAGAATTTCAATTCTGATCTGAGAAATGTATAAAAGCGACTGAGAAAAACTGTAACACACCTGCATGTGTATTACGTGTCTACTCAGTGCTTTCACTCAATGCATTTGTTTGCAACTGATCATTGAAAATTACTGCCATGAGTTTATTACTGTGTGATTTTATGTGACACATATGTGGTGTGAAGCCAGCTTTCAGATGGCAGAGGAGAAGAGCTAGCTAAGCACTTTTAGATCTGGCTCCTGGTGACAGTGAATCTACAGTAGCCATTTCTGCTTCTCTCATTCGTTCTGCTACATCCAGCCTGAGGCACGGAAAATCCCAGCATCAGCCAGAGAAAATATTCCAACAGACAAACTGAACTCTTCAACAAAGCATAAATTTCAGTCGGCAGCTCAGGAGGAAAGGCAGTGAAGTTTAATACCGTAATTATGATATGACCGGGTCAAAGACATAATTTAAAGGATGGTATGTGAAAAGCTTCTCATCAGGTCTGAATAGTTTAGCGCACATCCTCCAACTGATATCACTTTTAAAAGGTGAAAACAACAAGATAAGAGCACACTGCAATTCTATTCTTTGCAATTGGCTCCATTTGAAGAATTAATTTATACATTTAAAATAACAAATAAATTAAATAATTAATAAATACCTGAAAACTTAATAACAATGTTTTTTTCCAAATTCTGCAGGTTATATAATAATTGCTGGAATCACATATTGCAGAAATACAAAATATTCCAATATCAGATTTTTTTTTCAATATTGTGCAGCCCTAGTTCACTACGGATGGATTGATGGACGGACGGACGGACGGACAAACGGACAAACGGACGGACGGACGGACGGACGGACGGACGGACGGACGGACAGACAGACAGACAGACAGACAGACAGACAGACAGACAGACAGACAGACAGACAGACAGACAGACAGACAGACAGACAGACAGATAGATAGATAGATAGATAGATAGATAGATAGATAGATAGATAGATAGATAGATAGATAGATAGACATTTGTGTTAAACACATATAATAATAATAATCATAATAAATGAATATATTTATAATAATATTAATAATAATAAATAATAAAATAAAATATTAATAAATAATAATATTAATAAACTTTTTTGAGAGATCCAGCTTTAATAACATTTAACACAACAAATAAAATGTAATATAAAGTATATATATATATAGTATGTGTACACACACACGTACATATGTGTGTTAAGTATTGTATATTGTATAGTATTATATATAAACAATATATTGTGGAAAAAAATGAATAAATAAATATTAAAAGATTATATTAATTAGCATAATATTATAATATTGTTATTATTTAATTTTTGCATTTATTATATTTTATATACAAAATGTTTAAACAAAAATAAAGATTATGGATAAAATAGTAATTCATTCATTAATTTCTCTTCGGCTTAGTCCCTTTATTCCACAGCGGAATGAACCGCTAACTTATCCACCGTATGTTTACACAGCGGATACCCTACTACGTGCAACCCAGTTAGGCATGGGATGATAACCGTTTTCAAGGTATACCACGGTTTGGAAAAGTCAAGGTTTTAAAACCGCCAAAAATCTCTGTAATACCGTTCCTAAGGTATGTGTAAGATTTTTTATTCACTCATTTTATTTTCTGCTTGGTCCCTTTATTAATCTCGGGTCGCCACAGTGGAATGAACTGCCAGTTATTTTATTTACTTTTTTTTTTAGGACAACAGTACCTCCTGCAGAAAATATATTCAAAGATAATGTTTTAAATTGAAAAGAAATCTGTGTTTTGAAACTAATGAAGACAGCAGAAGTCAGTGATTCATTTAAATTATTCAGCTTGACATTTTTACTGTTCTAAAATATCATAAATCTTTCAAAAATACTTGCAAACTCCCCACAGAAATGCCAACTGACCCAGCCGAGGCTGGAACTAGCGACCTTCTTGATGTGAGGCAACAGTGCTAACCACTGAGCCACCGTGTCGCCAAATAGATACTACTACTACTACTACTACTACTACTAATAATAATAATAATAATAATAATAATAAATCCCACCAGTCCAGTCTCCATACACTAACAAAGTGAAACTACTGTGTGTTTCATTTAAAGCACATTTTTATATTGGATTAAGTTCAAAACGGGGCGTCACAGTGGCGCAAAGGGTAGCACGATTGTCTCACAGCAAGAAGGTTGCTGGTTCGAGCCATGGCTGGGTCAGGTAGCATTTGTGGCTGGAAGGGCATCTGCTGCGCAAAACATATGCTGTTCATTCCGCTGTGGTGACCCCTGATTATTAAAGGGACTAAGCTGAAAAGAAAATTAATAAGTTCAAAATGATGGTTTCTGGTTTTAACCTGTTTTATTCAATTTGTCTTAAAGCAACAATCAAACCACCTAGAAAATACTAAATGCATTCGATTCAATTAATTCATGGTCTATGAAACAATATTTTTCCTTTAAGTGAATGTTTTTTATTTCCTTCGGCAGAATAAATCTTTTGATTAATATTAATTTTTCTTTTGTAAAACCAAGTCAAAATTAAACTTTAAGAAAAATTAAACATTTTAGCTTAAGTTGGTCCAAAGTATAATATTTTCCATTATAGGGCTCTGCTACCGTTTCTCAGCTGTCTGGTCTAGAGAGACATTTAATATCGCCACATAAATCATGGCCATACCCTAAAGTCAGACTTGAGCTGAAGGTAATAGAGCCCAGAGTGTCGACACTTTCCTTGAAAGTCTCACAGGTATTTAAACGCTGTAGGTGGAAGTCTGTTATCGCATAACCCATCATGTTTTACTTAATTTGTTTCATAATTTATAATTGACTTCTATTGCTCACCATGTATTTTTGCTTAAGAGCAGACCACCAGAGAGGACCAGTAAACAACAGAGCTTTTGTTCCAGCAGTAGCCCCCCACTGAAAGCTGAGACTTTTTTTTTAATAAAGAAAACCTGTTTTTCTCATCACAGGCAGGAAAGGTCTCGAGATGACCACCCTTTAGATTGACCTTTCTCTCTGAGGGACCACTTCACTTTTAGTTTCACAGGAAATTGTTTTTGGAGAAAATAATTCTGGCTCTAATAATGCATGATAACCGCTTTACTAAGCCTTTGGCAGGAGTCTGAAATGAAGATGATCCTATTTTTGATTGCTAACTATACACTTCAAGCGTTTATGTGACAGGAAGCAACAGCGCGCATGATATGGTTTCAAAGAGAGGAACTATTTGCTTCAAAGTTATCCTAAAATATCTACCTCAGCCACCTACACATGTCAGTCACCAATTCTCCGTGGCTTTCTCTGGTTTCCTCCACACATAGAGCTTTTGTGTGTTTTGCACAGGATCTGAGCATAGACATAGGAAGTTCAAGCCAACCAGGGAATTGTGGGTGGACATGATGTCACAGTAAAGCTAGTGTGGATGATGCAGGCTGACACAGCAGTGACCGAGTAGGAAACATTGAGCATCTTTCAACCAGTCATAAGTAGATATATTGCTTCATTTAAGGTTAAATGTAATTTACACGATGAATGTTAGACTAGCAAGGCACATGCGTTATGTAACTCTACTGTAAAAAATAAACGTTATAGACTTTGTAGCTTTCTTAACCCTTCTGGCTAGGCGATTAATTCTTCTGAACTGGAAGAGCCCTCACCCTACTTCTCACTCTTGTTGGATAAGAAATGTTCTTTATTTTATGAAATTAGAAAAAATTAGGTACTCTCTTCACTGAACTAGCACTATTTTTATTAATTTGTGGGAACCCCTTCGCAAATATGTCCAAACTCTTCAGCTTGACCCTGCTCCTTCTGATTGAGTCCCCACCCCCTAATGCCCAGCTTTTATGGGAAACTACTTCTGGTAAACACATTGTAGACTTGTTTTTTATGTATATAAGATTGCACTAGTGTTGTTGTTTTTTATTTTATTTATATATTTATTTTTATTATCTTATTTTTATTTATTATTGTTTATTTATTTTCATTATTACTATTAGCTCAAAATACTCTTCAGTGTATTTGCTTATTGTTAAATGTTTATGTCTTTGTAAATTTTTGTAATGTTTCACAATGTATAAATAAAACATTAAAAAAAATAAAATAAACGTTATTTTACAGGTAATTGTCTGTATTTTTTTCCAGAACTTCCAAGTTTTTTCATTATACAGTGAAATACCTGTTGTTTTACAGATATGTCCTGTAATAAAAATTCAGTCCCACTTTATATTAAGTGTCCTTAACTACTATGTACTTACATCAAAACATAAATACAATGTACTTACTGCGTTTGTAATGTATTTGAGAACACTTGTGGTGCTTTTGAGTTGGGATAGAGGTTGGGTTATGGACAGGTTTGGTGGCATGGGTAGGTTTAAGGGTGGGTTAAGGTGTAAGGGATGGTCAACAATGTATTTACAAATGTAATTACAAAAGTTACTTACAGATGTAATTACATACATGTATTTAATTAAGCATAAGTACACAGTAAATACATGTATTTACACAATAAGTACATTGTAAAAAACTATTAGTTCCTGTGCAAGTACATATTAGTTAAGGCCACTTAATATAAAGTGGGACCAACAATTCTAACATTGAATTTACAGTTATTGCTTCTATTTTGGTATTACGTTATTTATCAGTTTTTTTTTAAAGGAAATGTTCTGTAATTTCAGAGAGTAACACGTAATTTTACATTAATATTAACATACTGTATTATTCCATAAACTATTTTTCTGACACGTCAGAAAAACCTGACATGTTGGATATTTCTTAATGCAACAAAAGAACTTACTCTTAGCTGCCTTTACAGCTGCTAAGAAAATGCTGGATCCCTCCTCATTTAATGAATATACGTCAATGGGGCCTATCGTTGCTGGACATTATTTGTATGGAACTTTCAACAGCGTGCACACATGGAGCTCAGTCAAAAACTGTTAAGTCCTGGATTATAGTTTTTGACAGTCACATCTTTTGTTTCTACCTTCCAATGTACAGCTTTTCTGTTTATATGTACTTTATGTATCTCATGATGGAATAGTTATTTATTTGTACTTACCTAATTTCTACTCTGTATTTGGCTTAACATTATTTAGTTTTGTTTTGTTACATGCAGCAAACTTTTAACTTCTGTTATTATAGAACAAGTCATATCATTGTTTTACGTTATAGTCATATATGCTTTCTATATTAAACAAAAACTAAAATAATATAACAATTGTTCACAAAAAAATCTATTTACAGATTATTCCTGTAAAAATAAAGAACAAAAATAGTTTTTAGTGAAGATCGTAATCATATGAAGATTAACGCAAGGTTAATAATATCTAACTAGATTCTTAAAGTTTGAGAACAAACTTTGAGGCTGGCTTGTGAAAGCCTGACGGTAATAGTTCATTTAGTTTAAACAGTTTTAAAAAGTATGAAAAGATAGATAGATAGATAATAGATAGATAGATAGATAGATTAGCATGTTATTAGCATGATTCTAACGTGAAATAGCATGTTGTTAGCATGATTCTAGCATGAATTAGCATGTTACTAGCATGATTTTAGCATAAATTAGCATGTTGTTAGCATGATTTTAGCATGAATTAGCATGTTACTAGCATGCTTCTAGCATGAATTAGCATGTTGTTAGCATGATTCTAGCATGAATTAGCATGTTACTAGCATGATTCTAGCATGAATTAGCATGTACCTAGCATGATTTTAACATGAATTACCATGTTACTGGCATGATTTTAGCATGAATTAGCACGATTCTAGCATGAATTAGCATGTTGTTAGCATAATTCTAGCATGAATTAGCATGTTGGTAGCATGATTTTAGCATGAATTAGCATGTTACTAGCACGTTTCTAGCATGAATTAGCATGTTGTTAGCATGATTCTAGCATGAATTAGCATGTTACTAGCAGGTTTCTAGCATGAATTAGCATGTTACTAGCATGATTCTAGCATGAATTAGCATGTTGTTAGCACGATTCTAGCATGAATTAGCATGTTACTAGCACGATTCTAGCATGAATTAGCATGTTACTAGCATAATTTTAGCATTAATTAGCATGATTCTAGCATGAATTAGCATGTTGTTAGCATGATTCTAGCATGATTTAGCATGTTTTTAGCACGATTCTAGCATGAATTAGCATGTTACTAGCATGATTCTAGCATGAATTAGCATGTTAGCATAATTCTAGCATGAATTAGCATGTTACTAGCATGATTTTAGTATGAATTAGCATGTTACTAGCACAATTCTAGCATGAATTAGCATGTTACTAGCATGATTCTAGCATGAATTAGCATGTACCTAGCATGATTTTAACATGAATTAGCATGTTACTAGCATGATTTTAGCATGAATTAGCACGATTCTAGCATGAATTAGCATGTTGTTAGCATGATTCTAGCATGAATTATCATGTTCTTAGCATGATTCTAGCATGAATTAGCATGTTACTAGCATGATTCTAGCATGAATTAGCATGTTACTAGCATGATTCTAGCATGAATTAGCATGTTGTTAGCACGATTCTAGCATGAATTAGCATTTGACTAGCATGATTCGAGCATGAATTAGCATGTGACTAGCATGATTCTAGCATGAATTAGCATGTTGTTAGCATGATTCTAGCATGAATTAGCATGTTACTAGCATGATTCTAGCATAAATTAGCATGTTGTTAGCATGATTCTAACATGAATTAGCATGTTACTAGCATGATTCTAGCACGAATTAGCATGTTGTTAGCATGATTCTAACATGAATTAGCATGTTACTAGCATGATTCTAGCATGAATTAGCATGTTGTTAGCATGATTCTAGCATGAATTAGCATGTGACTAGCATGATTCTAGCATGAATTAGCATGTTGTTAGCATGATTCTAGTATGAATTAGCATGTGACTGGCATGATTCTAGCATGAATTAGCATGTGACTAGCATGATTCTAGGATGAATTAGCATGTAACTAGCATGATTCTAGCATGAATTAGCATGTTGTTAGCATGATGGATAGATAGATAGAGATAGATAGATAGATAGATAGATAGATAGATAGATAGATAGATAGATAGAGGTAGATAGATAGATAGATAGATAGATAGATAGATAGATAGATAGATAGATAGATAGATAGATAGATAGATAGATAGATAGATAGATAGATAGAGGTAGGTAGGTAGATAGATAGAGGTACGTAGATAGATAGATAGATAGATAGATAGATAGATAGATAGATAGATAGATAGATAGATAGATAGATAGATAGATAGATAGATAGATAGATAGAGGTAGGTAGGTAGATAGATAGAGGTACGTAGATAGATAGATAGATAGATAGATAGATAGATAGATAGATAGATAGATAGATAGATAGATAGATAGATAGATAGATAGATAGATAGATGGTGTGCGAGCCTGATTCAAACAAGCCAACCCCCGCCTCTCTACGATGTTCTGATGCTGAGATATAGCTGCTATTATATCGTTGCTAGGTTAGTCTGTTTTGTTGCTATGGAGTTGATTGACAGCTTAGACTGATGATGTATCAAAGCTTCTTGCCAGTATGAACAGTTAAAAACAACCCCCATGTCTCTATCACACTGCAGCATGACAATATCAGTCTGAACCTCTTTAATGGCAGTCTATGGGACAGTTGCTAGGGTGCAGTATCTGGTTGTTAGGGTGTGGCTAGAAAGTTAAAAGGCCATCAGTGATTGGCTGCTGGCTAGACTGAGTTAAATGAGCTCAGCCATTAGTCTGTAGGACAGTCTGATGCAGAGTTATGAGCTCACAAAGTTTGATCCCATGTAAAGTCAATGAGAGTCTTTTGCAATGGAAGTCTATGGGACGGTTTCTAGGGTCCAAAAGTGGTTGCTAGGGCGTGGCCAGAAAGTTTAAAGGTGATCAGTCATTGGCAGTTTGATAGTCTGAGTTAAATGAGCCCAGTTAGAAGTCTGTGTGACATTCTGATGCGGAGTTATGAGGTCACAAAGTTTGATCCAATGTTACGTCTATGGGATTTTTCCGACGGTCCCGGGACGTTTTTCGGAAAACCGAAAGTCGGATCAGTCGGAAAAGATATAGCAACTCGAGTCAGAATAGTTCGGAGGTCTGACCCGAGTTTGATGGTCATAGCTTGAAAGGCCTAGGACGAGATAGAGTTTAATTTTTAGTCTCAGAAGAAGAAAATATAACTAGATTCTTAAAGTTTGAGAACAAACTTTGAGGCTGGCTTGTGAAAGCCTGACGGTAATAGTTAATTTAGTTTAAACAGTTTTTAAAAGTATGAAAAGATAGATAGATAGATAGATAGATAGATAGATAGATAGATAGATAGATAGATAGATAGATAGATAGATAGATAGATAGATAGATAGATAGATTACCATGGTATTAGCATGATTCTAACGTGAATTAGCATGTTGTTAGCATGATTCTAGCGTGAATTACCATGTTGTTAGCATGTTTTTAGCATGAATTAGCATGTTGTTAGCATGATTCTAGCATAAATTAGCATGTTGCTAGCATAATTCTAGCATGAATTAGCATGTTACTAGCATGATTTTAGCATGAATTAGAATGTTGTTAGCATGATTTTAGCATGAATTAGCATGTTGTTAGCATGATTCTAGCATGAATTGGCATGTTACTAGCATGATTCTAGCATGAATTAGCATGTTACTAGCACGTTTCTAGCATGAATTAGCATGTTGTTAGCACGATTCTAGCATGAATTAGCATGTTGTTAGCACGATTCTACCATGAATTAGCATGTGACTAGCACGATTCTAGCATGAATTAGCATGTTACTAGCATGATTCTAGCATGATATAGCATGTTGTTAGCACGATTCTAGCATGAATTAGTATGTTACTAGCATGATTCTAGCATGAATTAGCATGTTACTAGCATGATTCTAGCATGAATTAGCATGTTACAAGCATAATTTTAGCATTAATTAGCATGATTCTAGCATTAATTAGCATGTTGTTAGCATGATTCTAGCATAATTTAGCATGTTACTAGCATGATTCTAGCATGAATTAGCATGTTACTAGCATGATTCTAGCATGAATTAGCATGTAACTAGCATGATTCTAGCATAAATTAGCATGGTGTTAGCACGATTCTAGCATGATTTAGCATGTTACTAGCATGATTCTAGCATGAATTAGCATGTTACTAGCACGATTCTATCATGAATTAGCATGTTGTTAGCATGATTCTAGCATGAATTAGCATGTGAATAGCATGATTCTAGCATGAATTAGCATGTTGTTAGCATGATTCTAGTACAAATAGCATGTGACTAGCATGATTCTAGCATGAATTAGCATGTGACTAGCATGATTTTAGCATGAATTAGCATGTTACTAGCATGATTCTAGCATAAATTAGCATGTTTTTAGCATGATTCTAGCATGAATTAGCATGCTACTAGCATGATTCTAGCATAAATTAGCATGTTACTAGCATGATTCTAGCACAAATTAGCATGTTACTAGCATGATTCTAGCATGAATTAGCTTGTTGTTAGCATGATTCTAGCATGAATTAGCATGTTACTAGCATGATTCTAGCATGAATTAGCATGTTGTTAGCATGATTCTAGCATGAATTAGCATGTTACTAGCATGATTCTAGCATGAATTAGCATGTTGTTAGCATGATTCTAACATCAATTAGCATGTTACTAGCATGATTCTAGCATGAATTAGCATGTGAATAGCATGATTCTAGCATGAATTAGCATGTTGTTAGCATGATTCTAGTATAAATTAGCATGTGACTAGCATGATTCTAGCATGAATTAGCATGTGACTAGCATGATTCTAGCCTGAATTAGCATGTTGTTAGCATGATTCTAGCATAAATTAGCATGTGACTAGCATAATTCTAGCATGAATTAGCATGTGACTAGCATGATTCTAGCATGAATTAGCATGTAACTAGCATGTTTCTAGCATGAATTAGCATATTGTTAGCATGATAGATAGATAGATAGATAGATAGATAGATAGATAGATAGATAGATAGATAGATAGATAGATAGATAGATAGATAGATAGATAGATAGATAGATAGATAGAGACAGACAGACAGACAGACAGACAGACAGACAGACAGATAGATAGAGGTAGATAGATAGATAGATAGATAGATAGATAGATAGATAGATAGATAGATAGATAGATAGATAGATAGATAGATAGATAGATAGATAGATAGATAGATAGATAGATAGATAGATAGAGACAGACAGACAGACAGATAGACAGATAGATAGATAGATGTAGATAGATAGATAGATAGATAGATAGATAGATAGATAGATAGATAGATAGATAGATAGATAGATAGATAGAAAGATGTAGATAGATAGATAGATAGATAGATAGATAGATAGATAGATAGATAGATAGATAGATAGATAGATAGATAGATAGATAGATAGATAGATAGATAGATAGATAGATAGATAGTGTGCGAGCATGAGTCAAACAAGCCAACCCCCGCCTCTCTACGATGTTCTGATGCTGAGATATAGCTGGTGTCATATCGTTGCTAGGTTAGTCTGTTTTGTTGCTATGGAGTTGATTGACAGCTTAGACTGATGATGTATCAAAGCTTCTTGCCAGTATGAACAGTTAAAAACAATCCCCATGTCTCTATCACAATGCAGCATGACAATATCAGTCTGAACCTATTTAATGGCAGTCTATGGGACAGTTGCTAGGGTGCAGTATCTGGTTGTTAGGGTGTGGCTAGAAAGTTAAAAGGCCATCAGTGATTGGCTGCTGGCTAGACTGAGTTAAATGAGCTCAGCCATTAGTCTGTAGGACAGTCTGATGCAGAGTTATGAGCTCACAAAGTTTGATCCCATGTAAAGTCAATGAGAGTCTTTTGCAATGGAAGTCTATGGGACGGTTTCTAGGGTCCAAAAGTGGTTGCTAGGGCGTGGCCAGAAAGTTTAAAGGTGATCAGTCATTGGCAGTTTGATAGTCTGAGTTAAATGAGCCCAGTTAGAAGTCTGTGTGACATTCTGATGCGGAGTTATGAGGTCACAAAGTTTGATCCAATGTTACGTCTATGGGATTTTTCCGACGGTCCCGGGACGTTTTTCGGAAAACCGAAAGTCGGATCAGTCGGAAAAGATATAGCAACTCGAGTCAGAATAGTTCGGAGGTCTGACCCGAGTTTGATGGTCATAGCTTGAAAGGCCTAGGACGAGATAGAGTTTAATTTTTAGTCTCAGAAGAAGAATAATAAAATTAACTAGATTCTTAAAGTTTGAGAACAAACTTTGAGGCTGGCTTGTGAAAGCCTGACGGTAATAGTTTATTTAAACAGTTTTAAAAAGTATGAAAAGATAGATAGATAGATAGATAGATAGATAGATAGATAGATAGATAGATAGATAGATAGATAGATAGATAGATAGATAGATAGATAGATAGATAGATAGATAGATAGATAGATAGATAGATAGATAGAGACAGACAGACAGACAGATAGACAGATAGATAGATAGATGTAGATAGATAGATAGATAGATAGATAGATAGATAGATAGATAGATAGATAGATAGATAGATAGAAAGATGTAGATAGATAGATAGATAGATAGATAGATAGATAGATAGATAGATAGATAGATAGATAGATAGATAGATAGATAGATAGATAGATAGATAGATAGATAGATAGTGTGCGAGCATGAGTCAAACAAGCCAACCCCCGCCTCTCTACGATGTTCTGATGCTGAGATATAGCTGGTGTCATATCGTTGCTAGGTTAGTCTGTTTTGTTGCTATGGAGTTGATTGACAGCTTAGACTGATGATGTATCAAAGCTTCTTGCCAGTATGAACAGTTAAAAACAATCCCCATGTCTCTATCACAATGCAGCATGACAATATCAGTCTGAACCTATTTAATGGCAGTCTATGGGACAGTTGCTAGGGTGCAGTATCTGGTTGTTAGGGTGTGGCTAGAAAGTTAAAAGGCCATCAGTGATTGGCTGCTGGCTAGACTGAGTTAAATGAGCTCAGCCATTAGTCTGTAGGACAGTCTGATGCAGAGTTATGAGCTCACAAAGTTTGATCCCATGTAAAGTCAATGAGAGTCTTTTGCAATGGAAGTCTATGGGACGGTTTCTAGGGTCCAAAAGTGGTTGCTAGGGCGTGGCCAGAAAGTTTAAAGGTGATCAGTCATTGGCAGTTTGATAGTCTGAGTTAAATGAGCCCAGTTAGAAGTCTGTGTGACATTCTGATGCGGAGTTATGAGGTCACAAAGTTTGATCCAATGTTACGTCTATGGGATTTTTCCGACGGTCCCGGGACGTTTTTCGGAAAACCGAAAGTCGGATCAGTCGGAAAAGATATAGCAACTCGAGTCAGAATAGTTCGGAGGTCTGACCCGAGTTTGATGGTCATAGCTTGAAAGGCCTAGGACGAGATAGAGTTTAATTTTTAGTCTCAGAAGAAGAATAATAAAATTAACTAGATTCTTAAAGTTTGAGAACAAACTTTGAGGCTGGCTTGTGAAAGCCTGACGGTAATAGTTTATTTAAACAGTTTTAAAAAGTATGAAAAGATAGATAGATAGATAGATAGATAGATAGATAGATAGATAGATAGATAGATAGATAGATAGATAGATAGATAGATAGATAGATAGATAGATAGATAGATAAATGTTGTTAGCATGATTCTAGCATGAATTAGCATAATGTTAGCATGATTCTAGCATGAAATAGCATGTTGTTAGCATGATTCTAGCATGAATTAGCATGTTGTTAGCCTGATTCTAGCATGATTTAGCATGTTGTTAGCATGATTCTAGCATGATTTAGCATGTTGTTAGCACAATTCTAGCATGAATTAGCATGTGACTAGCATGATTCTAGCATGAATTAGCATGTTACTAGCATGATTCTAGCATGAATTAGCATGTTGTTAGCATAATTCTAGCATGAATTAGCATGTTACTAGCATGATTCTAGTATGAATTAGCATGTTACTAGCACGATTCTAGCATGGATTAGCATGTTACTAGCATGATTCTAGCATGAATTAGCATGTTACTAGCATGATTCTAGCATGAATAAGCACTATTCTAGCATGAATTAGCATGTGACTAGCATGATTCTAGCATGAATTAGCATGTTGTTAGCATGATTCTAGTATGAATTAGCATGTGACTGGCATGATTCTAGCATGAATTAGCATGTGACTAGCATGATTCTAGCATGAATTAGCATGTTGTTAGCATAATTCTAGCATGAATTAGCATGTTACTAGCATGATTCAAGTATGAATTAGCATGTTACTAGCACGATTCTAGCATGAATTAGCATGTTACTAGCATGATTTCAGCATGAATTAGCATGTACCTAGCATGATTTTAACATGAATTAGCATGTTACTAGCATGATTTTAGCATGAATTAGCACGATTCTAGCATGAATTAGCATGTTGTTAGCATGATTCTAGCATGAATTAGCATGTTACTAGCATGATTCTAGCATGAATTAGCATGTTACTAGCATGATTCTAGCATGAATTAGCATGTTGTTAGCATAATTCTAGCATGAATTAACATGTTACTAGCATGATTCTAGTATGAATTAGCATGTTAGTAGCACGATTCTAGCATGAATTAGCATGTTACTAGCATGATTCTAGCATGAATTAGCATGTACCTAGCATGATTTTAACATGAATTAGCATGTTGTTAGCATGATTCTAGCATGAATTAGCATGTTACTAGCATGATTCTAGCATGATTTAGCATGCTGTTAGCATGATTCTAGCATGAATTAGTATGTTACTAGCATGATTCTAGCATGAATTAGCATGTTACTAGCATGATTCTAGCATGAATTAGCATGTTGTTAGCACGATTCTAGCATGAATTAGCATGTGACTAGCATGATTCTAGCATGAATTAGCATGTTGTTAGCATGATTCTAGCATGAATTAGCATGTTACTAGCATGAATTAGTATGTTGTTAGCATGATTCTAACATGAATTAGCATGCTACTAGCATGATTCTAGCACGAATTAGCATGTTGTTAGCATGATTCTAACATGAATTACCATGTTACTAGCATGATTCTAGCATGAATTAGCATGTTGTTAGCATGATTCTAGCATGAATTAGCATGTGACTAGCATGATTCTAGCATGAATTACCATGTTGTTAGCATGATTCTAGTATGAATTAGCATGTGACTGGAATGATTCTAGCATGAATTAGCATGAGACTAGCATGATTCTAGCATGAATTAGCATGTAACTAGCATGATTCTAGCATGAATTAGCATGTTGTTAGCATGATGGATAGATAGAGATAGATAGATAGATAGATAGATAGATAGATAGATAGATAGATAGATAGATAGATAGATAGATAGATAGTTAGAGATAGATAGATAGATAGATAGATAGATAGATAGATAGATAGATAGATAGATAGATAGATAGATAGATAGATAGATAGATAGATAGATAGATAGATAGATAGAGTGCGAGCATGAGTCAAACAAGCCAACCCCCGCCTCTCTACCATGTTCTGATGCTGAGATATAGCTGCTGTTATATCGTTGCTAGGTTAGTCTGTTTTGTTGCTATGGAGTTGATTGACAGCTTAGACTGATGATGTATCAAAGCTTCTTGCCAGTATGAACAGTTAAAAACAACCCCCATGTCTCTATCACACTGCAGCATGACAATATCAGTCTGAACCTCTTTAATGGCAGTCTATGGGACAGTTGCTAGGGTGCAGTATCTGGTTGTTAGGGTGTGGCTGGAAGGTTAAAAGGCCATCAGTGATTGGCTGCTGGCTAGACTGAGTTAAATGAGCTTAGCCATTAGTCTGTAGGACAGTCTGATGCAGAGTTATGAGCTCACAAAGTTTGATCCCATGTAAAGTCAATGAGAGTCTTTTGCAATGGAAGTCTATGGGACGGTTTCTAGGGTCCAAAAGTGGTTGCTAGGGCGTGGCCAGAAAGTTTAAAGGTGATCAGTCATTGGCAGTTTGATAGTCTGAGTTAAATGAGCCCAGTTAGAAGTCTGTGTGACATTCTGATGCGGAGTTATGAGGTCACAAAGTTTGATCCAATGTTACGTCTATGGGATTTTTCCGACGGTCCCGGGACGTTTTTCGGGAAACCGAAAGTCGGATCAGTCTGAGGAGACATAGCAACCCGAGTCAGAATAGTTCGGAAGTCTGACCAGAGTTTGATGGTCATAGCTTGAAAGCTCTAGGAGGAGATGAGTTTTGATTTTTAGTCTCAGAAGAAGAAAATATAATAACTAGATTCTTAAAGTTTGAGAACAAACTTTGAGGCTGGCTTGTGAAAGCCTGACGGTAATAGTTAATTTAGTTTAAACAGTTTTTAAAAGTATGAAAAGATAGATAGATAGATAGATAGATAGATAGATAGATAGATAGATAGATAGATAGATAGATAGATAGATAGATAGATAGATAGATAGATAGATAGATTACCATGGTATTAGCATGATTCTAACGTGAATTAGCATGTTGTTAGCATGATTCTAGCGTGAATTACCATGTTGTTAGCATGTTTTTAGCATGAATTAGCATGTTGTTAGCATGATTCTAGCATAAATTAGCATGTTGCTAGCATAATTCTAGCATGAATTAGCATGTTACTAGCATGATTTTAGCATGAATTAGAATGTTGTTAGCATGATTTTAGCATGAATTAGCATGTTGTTAGCATGATTCTAGCATGAATTGGCATGTTACTAGCATGATTCTAGCATGAATTAGCATGTTACTAGCACGTTTCTAGCATGAATTAGCATGTTGTTAGCACGATTCTAGCATGAATTAACATGTTGTTAGCACGATTCTAGCATGAATTAGCATGTGACTAGCACGATTCTAGCATGAATTAGCATGTTACTAGCATGATTCTAGCATGATATAGCATGTTGTTAGCACGATTCTAGCATGAATTAGTATGTTACTAGCATGATTCTAGCATGAATTAGCATGTTACTAGCATGATTCTAGCATGAATTAGCATGTTACAAGCATAATTTTAGCATTAATTAGCATGATTCTAGCATGAATTAGCATGTTGTTAGCATGATTCTAGCATGATTTAGCATGTTACTAGCATGATTCTAGCATGAATTAGCATGTTACTAGCATGATTCTAGCATGAATTAGCATGTAACTAGCATGATTCTAGCATAAATTAGCATGGTGTTAGCACGATTCTAGCATGAATTAGCATGTTACTAGCATGATTCTAGCATGAATTAGCATGTTACTAGCACGATTCTATCATGAATTAGCATGTTGTTAGCATGATTCTAGCATGAATTAGCATGTGAATAGCATGATTCTAGCATGAATTAGCATGTTGTTAGCATGATTCTAGCATGAATTAGCATGTGACTAGCATGATTCTAGCATGAATTAGCATGTGACTAGCATGATTCTAGCCTGAATTAGCATGTTGTTAGCATGATTCTAGTATAAATAGCATGTGACTAGCATGATTCTAGCATGAATTAGCATGTGACTAGCATGATTTTAGCATGAATTAGCATGTTACTAGCATGATTCTAGCATAAATTAGCATGTTTTTAGCATGATTCTAGCATGAATTAGCATGCTACTAGCATGATTCTAGCATAAATTAGCATGTTACTAGCATGATTCTAGCACAAATTAGCATGTTACTAGCATGATTCTAGCATGAATTAGCATGTTGTTAGCATGATTCTAGCATGAATTAGCATGTTACTAGCATGATTCTAGCATGAATTAGCATGTTGTTAGCATGATTCTAGCATGAATTAGCATGTTACTAGCATGATTCTAGCATGAATTAGCATGTTGTTAGCATGATTCTAACATCAATTAGCATGTTACTAGCATGATTCTAGCATGAATTAGCATGTGAATAGCATGATTCTAGCATGAATTAGCATGTTGTTAGCATGATTCTAGTATAAATTAGCATGTGACTAGCATGATTCTAGCATGAATTAGCATGTGACTAGCATGATTCTAGCCTGAATTAGCATGTTGTTAGCATGATTCTAGTATAAATTAGCATGTGACTAGCATGATTCTAGCATGAATTAGCATGTGACTAGCATGATTCTAGCATGAATTAGCATGTAACTAGCATGTTTCTAGCATGAATTAGCATATTGTTAGCATGATAGATAGATAGATAGATAGATAGATAGATAGAGACAGACAGACAGACAGACAGACAGACAGACAGATAGATAGATAGATAGATAGAGGTAGATAGATAGATAGATAGATAGATAGATAGATAGATAGATAGATAGATAGATAGATAGATAGATAGATAGATAGATAGATAGATAGAGACAGACAGACAGACAGACAGACAGACAGACAGACAGATAGACAGATAGATAGATAGATGTAGATAGATAGATAGATAGATAGATAGATAGATAGATAGATAGATAGATAGATAGATAGATAGATAGAAAGATGTAGATAGATAGATAGATAGATAGATAGATAGATAGATAGATAGATAGATAGATAGATAGATAGATAGATAGTGTGCGAGCATGAGTCAAACAAGCCAACCCCCGCCTCTCTACGATGTTCTGATGCTGAGATATAGCTGGTGTCATATCGTTGCTAGGTTAGTCTGTTTTGTTGCTATGGAGTTGATTGACAGCTTAGACTGATGATGTATACAAGCTTCTTGCCAGTATGAACAGTTAAAAACAATCCCCATGTCTCTATCACAATGCAGCATGACAATATCAGTCTGAACCTATTTAATGGCAGTCTATGGGACAGTTGCTAGGGTGCAGTATCTGGTTGTTAGGGTGTGGCTAGAAAGTTAAAAGGCCATCAGTGATTGGCTGCTGGCTAGACTGAGTTAAATGAGCTCAGCCATTAGTCTGTAGGACAGTCTGATGCAGAGTTATGAGCTCACAAAGTTTGATCCCATGTAAAGTCAATGAGAGTATTTTGCAATGGAAGTCTATGGGACGGTTTCTAGGGTCCAAAAGTGGTTGCTAGGGCGTGGCCAGAAAGTTTAAAGGTGGTCAGTCATTGGCAGTTTGATAGTCTGAGTTAAATGAGCCCAGTTAGAAGTCTGTGTGACATTCTGATGCGGAGTTATGAGGTCACAAAGTTTGATCCAATGTTACGTCTATGGGATTTTTCCGACGGTCCCGGGACGTTTTTCGGAAAACCGAAAGTCGGATCAGTCGGAAAAGATATAGCAACTCGAGTCAGAATAGTTCGGAGGTCTGACCCGAGTTTGATGGTCATAGCTTGAAAGGCCTAGGACGAGATAGAGTTTAATTTTTAGTCTCAGAAGAAGAATAATAAAACTAGATTCTTAAAGTTTGAGAACAAACTTTGAGGCTGGCTTGTGAAAGCCTGACGGTAATAGTTTATTTAAACAGTTTTAAAAAGTATGAAAAGATAGATAGATAGATAGATAGATAGATAGATAGATAGATAGATAGATAGATAGATAGATAGATAGATAGATAGATAGATAGATAGATAGATAGATAGATAGATAGATAGATGTTGTTAGCATGATTCTAGCATGATTTAGCATGTTGTTAGCATGATTCTAGCATGTCTTAGCATGTTACTAGCATGATTCTAGCATGAATTAGCATGTTACTAGCATGATTCTAGCATGAATTAGCATGTTGTTAGCATAATTGTAGCATGAATTAGCATGTTACCAGCATGATTCTAGTATGAATTAGCATGTTACTAGCACGATTCTAGCATGAATTAGCATGTTACTAGCATGATTCTAGCATGAATTAGCATGTACCTAGCATGATTTTAACATGAATTAGCATGTTACTAGCATGATTTTAGCATGAATTAACACGATTCTAGCATGAATTAGCATGTTGTTAGCATGATTCTAGCATGAATTAGCATGTTACTAGCATGATTCTAGCATGAATTATCATGTTGTTAGCATGATTCTAGCATGAATTAGTATGTTACTAGCATGAATCTAGCATGAATTAGCATGTTACTAGCATGATTCTAGCATGAATTAGCATGTTGTTAGCACGATTCTAGCATGAATTAGCATTTGACTAGCATGATTCTAGCATGAATTAGCATGTTGTTAGCATGATTCTAGCATGAATTAGCATGTTACTAGCATGATTCTAGCATGAATTAGCATGTTGTTAGCATGATTCTAACATGAATTAGCATGCTCCTAGCATGATTCTAGCATGAATTAGCATGTTGTTAGCATGATTCTAACATGAATTAGCATGTTGCTAGCATGATTCTAGCATGAATTAGCATGTTGTTAGCATGATTCTAGCATGAATTAGCATGTGACTAGCATGATTCTAG